>NC_134473.1:12163635-12171135 GCF_964194025.1 Convolutriloba macropyga | reverse complement strand
ATGAGTGCACCGTTCTCGACCCAGAGTTGGTTTCAAAAACCTTGAGTGAAATCGAAGAGAATCATGAACAACGAAACATAGAGATGGACTGCAGCGTCATCGCGAGCAGCCAGGTTTGTTAAGTTATGTCGCGCTGCGCCTCTCCTGTTGATTTACACTGCTCCGCGCAAATTAGGTGATGTCCTGAACATTGGAGGATGTTCACGTCCAATTTAGGAAATTATAAGTGAAAAAATTGCTTAGCTTACTTCTATTTTTGATAATGAAAAATTTTTTGCTTTTGTCTCTTAATATCTCGTGTACAGACTCCTGGAACATCATCGCACTCTGATGCTCGAGAAGAAATGAGGAGAGTTACAGGCATGTCCTCTACACCAGCAGATAGCAAAAAACTGAAGCGAGGAAGGACTTTTGGCCCAGATGACCTGTAAGAAATTGAAACAAAGAAGGCAGACATCAGGGCAGCTAAAGCAATCACTTCTGCAGCAGGAAAAATTTCGGATGCCGCAGATAAAATTGTGAATTGTTTGAACGATCTCAAACCGGCTCTGCAAGCACTAGCAAATAGGAATCATCGCGAAATAATGCAAACTTCAAGTGCCGTGAAGCAACTAGTATGTTTTTTCTCGTAATAAACGCTTTTTTGCTAACTGTTTTAAGTAGTTTTTGTCCATTGAGCTAAGTTTTGAAATTGATCTCAACATAGAAATTTTTCTCAATTAAAAGATTCCCCTTCTAGAAATAAATTTGAAGCTGACCCACACGCCTTTGTTTTGACTTTGTTGCTCGTTAAGGCTTTTTTTAGACTGCGGAAATCTCAAAACTGTGAGTGTTTCTTCCAACTGCAAAACGATTCACCGAATTTGGTAATCCTACGCTTCCAATCCCAAAGGGCCCAAATGAAGGATTTGATCTTGCTCTCCTCGAAGGTAGCACGGCACAAATTCTAGGACGTAGGGCCTCCAGGAAGCTGTGGTCAAATGACGAGCTTATGAATCATATGCTCTCGCCAAAATTAAACCGCCGGAAACACGGAGAGCCTCGGACAGATTTCAGTCCTACGAGAAAGGAGACTTTTAAAGGTACTAGACTAATGTGTACTTAAAGACTTTTTGAATGTTAAAACTCCTTTTTTTCTGATTTCTTAATTGACATTTCAGAAATGATAGTTTTTAAGTGGGCGGAACTTTTTGAAATGATATCAATAGTTGTTTTCTGTTTCTAAGCGTTTTGTTATCTTAAGAGCTTCAACGTATGACGCTGATAGCTTTAATTAAGAGCTTGTGCAAAATCAATTTTTGTTTAGAGTTGTTCCGTTTGAAATATGAATCGGGCTGGATTCATATGTATGAGCTGGCCAAAATCAGCATCAACAACAAAGGAAACGAACTGAAATCTGATGAAAGGAGAAGCAAAGATCTGAGCGAGATGATTCAGAACAGAAGCGTAGGCTCAGTAGAAAATAACCAAACTGGAAGTGAAGCGTAGAGTTTTGCAGAAACCTAAACTTTGCGTTTTTTCAAGTTCTAAATCTTCTTTGTGTTGTTTGCTACTATTAAATTTTGTCTGGTTAAGCCATTTTTTTAATATTAAACACTGTGAACTGAATTGTTCCGGTAAGAGTTGTTGTTTTGTCACATCAGTTATTTGTTGAAGTGCTTATTATCTTCGTTTTGACATTACTACGTCAGTTATTTGTGTTAAAAGCTGAGCTAAAAAGAGTAGTACCTTTCTTATTAGTCTCTCGCTTGCTTCAGGTTTTAAATGTTACTTGAAAAATTAACATTTAATGGAAAAATGCAGTTTATTTTCTGTACACCTCAATGTTTGTGCACATTTCAGTTGGCTTCTGTACAATTTGTATTACGTTTATTCTTACAAGAAAATATTTTTAAACTGACTTCTCAAATTTTTTATCAAGTTTGAGGATTTGAATTCTAGACACTTTTCCTTGTATCAATTCGGAGGAATTGAGCGGCCTCTTTTCAAATACTTAATGTTGGTAGTAAACAGGCTGGTTCAATTTTTTTAATCTTGATAGTAACAAACATAGAACTTATTTTGACTCTGAGCAAGGAAATCACTCTAGGTGATTTTCTCTGATATTTTGAAACTGACTTCTCAAATTTTTTATCATCAAGTTGGTGGACTTGATTTCTAGAAACTTTTCCTTGTATCAATTCGGAGGAATTGAGCGGCCTCTTTTCGAATACTTAATGTTGATTGTAACCAGGCGCACCTACTACTGTTGTCTTGCTCTAGATACCATGAATAAAAAGACAGACTGGTCAATAATAGCGCAATGCGACTATTTTGCCGTTAAAAGATTTGTCGAGACATCGGGTAGAGAAGCGATGTGTACGGTGGTACCCATGCGTGAGACCCTTTTTGAGCGAAAAATTACTCGAGATGTGGCGTGGAGAGAAGCCTATGAGGCTGTCTGTCAGGCATATAATCAACTAAAGCCGAACTTTGCCATTCGTCAGGATAATTTTGGTGGATATTGCCTTGCTTATACCGGCAAAGTGACTGTTCAGGCATCAACAATTTTCCGTCGAGTGCCCGTTGGTTTTGTTCGAGCAGTTCCGGATGGTGTCGTCACAGATCTTTCAGTGTTGTCATCCCAAAGAACTGGAGAGCAACTGCTGCTTCTTGGTCCTCGGCGCTTTGTAAACTCGGATTGCAGCCCAAACTGCAGCGGGTTATGTTGAACTGCGCGTAAAAAGACGAATAAATCCCGGAGAAGAATTGTTGGTAAAGTATGGCCCTGAGTTTTTTGAATTCAGAGAATGTCAGTGCAGAACATGTGAAGTTAAGCGCAGAGAAGACACCTTTTTCGACATAATGTTTGATCTTATTCTAGAAGACGTCTGTCTGGAGGTCGCCACAGTTTCTCTTACTGAACTAAGCGACGAAATTAGCCCTCCTTGTTCTTCGTCTATATCAAGACCCAGACAATTCCGGTTAAGAGGTCGTGAACTTATAGAAGAAATAATGTCCTATGAACAACAAGCTGAACCAAGTTTTGCTGATGGAGTCAGCGTGCCCCTTTGTCCAAATACCAACATGATATCAAGTTTATCCAGCGATTCCACGTTCACAAGTGAAGACGCAGTTTCTGACACTAGCAGTTATCTTAGCAGCACTGTTCTGGGATCTGCTGAAAGTCGAGCATCTCTTGGTGATGAAAACAGTAACGTGTCCTCAATAGGTTCTCTAGATGAAACAGTACCGCCAAATAATCGAATTTCATCGCCTCTTCGACCTACGAATCTCCCAGACATAAACCCCCCTGCTTCGACAATTACTGCGAGTGAAAGATTTGTAGACGCATCAACTCAAGACGAAAGCGACAACATAAAATTATTCAATGGAAGCCACGTTGCATTGAAAGATGCTTTGTTACCGACAGAGTTGTTCTGTTCTCGTTTCAGTCTGTCGGACGAAGCCTCAACTGCATTGTATTCCTTAGTGAAAAGCCTGCTACCGCCTATAAATGAGTTCCCTTCAGGTTACTCGTATGTTAAAAATGTAAAACAATCTTTCTCTGACAACCTGCGTTCTTTTGAAATCACAAAATCTGAATCCTTATGTGTATTTAAATTCCGTTTTCAGCTACGTGACATTGTAATGCGTAATCTTAACCAAATTTTTAATTATTCTGAACATAGAAAAAACAACCCTGAGATGGATCTGAACAATGAAATAGCTCCTCGTGTTCAAGTCAGGCCAAACCACACAACGACCATTAATCTAAATATGTTCACTGATGGTGTTAGTATTAAGAAATCCACATTCAAACGAGAGGTTTGGCCCATTTGGCTGCAAATAACTGATCTTCCGCCAGTTTTGAGAATGGCACGGAAGAACATTGTGTTAGCCGCTCCTTTTGTTGGGTCAGGAATTCCCGATTGGCAGAACATCACTCCACAAATCCGAGCTGAGTTGCTGTCGCCCATAGAAGTTCAATTGAATTACGAAATTTCCCTCAGCGTAGGATTTCAAGTGAATCTATTGGTAGCAGATTTAGGTGCCAAATCACATTTGTTGAATATGTTTAAATTCAACGGTTTCTTCGGCTGCCATTATTTCACCGTCAAAGGCATAACAATAGGCAGGACCCATTCCTACTACCCCTTCAGTGAACGAGGAATGACTCGCGAACCTATTCTGAATGACATATTCACTGATTTCGCTGAAAGTTTGAGTGCCGAAGAAGTAAACAACGTTGTAGGCGTTAAAGGCAGAAGTGCTTTTGCTGGCCTTATTAAGAATTTGCCCTTGACTGCGCCAACAGACTACATGCATTGTGTTCTGCTTGGCGTCGTACCCGAAACCCTTAAACTGTGTCATAAAACACTGACCAACTTGCAAAAAAACAATTTGAAGGAAATCGTTGAAAATCTGAATTGCCCTCGAGAAATTATTGCCTATTCTCGCAAAATTCGTTCATTGGACGAAGTTGGTCAGTTCAAGGCCAACGAAATTTTCAACTGGCTTTTTTATATTGCACCCATGGTTTTTCGCGAACTCGTTCCCCATCCTCTCTTCAAACATCTGATGAATCTGGTTTTCGGAATTCGCTCGAATCCAGCTCAAGTAGTATTGTTTTGCAGGCCGAGACGCTGCTCAGAAATTTTTGTTCTGAAATTGTCTCCGTTCATGGTGGAAATCAGAAAATCGAAACAATTAACGTACACTGTCTAAAACATCTTGCCGACCAGGTCCGGAGGTTTGGTCCTCTATATGGTGTTTCGGCAATGAGTTTCGAGGCCGCCAACAGAATGCTCAGTAAAGTGTATAGTGGTGCTAATTCTGAATGCCAGGTCATTTGCAGTCGGATTCTTCGCAAACATAAATTCGCAAGCCTTTGTTCCATCAACTAAAACGTATAGAAAACGATGAGCACGAACATTTTACAAAAGAAACCCACAGAGCAGAAGCAGTTAAAATGGCAATGAGAGACTATCCATATTGTACAATTTCTAATCGTCATGTTCTCAATCAAGTTTACTTTGATTCCAAAAGTTTTCTGCGTTCTAAAGGTTGTAATTGTTTTTGTTACTACATCGAAAACGGCAAAGAAGTTTTTGGAGAAACACAGTATTTTATTAAACTAAGTAATGCCGAAACGAAAGTCCATGTCAACATTCTGCTTCACAAAGTTTTGGAAGATGTCGGGCTAGTAAAGGGATATATTTTCAAAATTTGCCGAACTACGAAAGAGAACTTAGTGTCTGTTGAAAATATACGCAAGTGTTTTAATTACAGAGACTTAGCAGCCGACAATACAGACCACAAAGACATATCGTATGCCCTCAAACTTTGTTCGATTTTTGAACATTCTTGAACTTGATTTCTGCTTCTTCCCTGCTTTAATCTCTTCCTGCTTTCGCCCGTTAATTAAATGCATGATAAATGATGTCGAACTTAATTTCTACTTCTTCATTGCTCTGATTTTCTTGCTTTCGTCCGTTAAATGAATGATAAATGATGTTAAACTTGATTTCTACTTCTTCACTGTTGATTTTTTCCTGCTTTTGCCCGTTATTTAATTGAATGATAAATGATGTCGATGTACTACCATTGAGGGATACTTGATGTCTGCATCACATTGATCTTCTAAGCACCTTGGGTTACTTCATCAAATTTTCAAGAACACTCACATTCTTCCAAGTTATAATATTTTTGCTGAAGGCAAAGTTTTTCGCTGAAAGGTTTTGCCTTTTTCTTTAAATTTTTCATCGATCTTGACTTAACTGTTCTCAACTTTTTGTGGAGTGGTGTGTTCTGTCGCTTCAAATTTCAGTTTAAAAACATTCATAAAATTTTATTGTTTAGATGAGGTTCCTTATGATAGGGGACTCAAATTTAAGAGATTCCTTGCTTTTTCTAAGGCAAGACGTTCTCTTGTAGTCCTACCGGTAAGGTTTTTTTAAAATTGTTTTAAGTTCTGACTGGCTTTATTCTACTGGAAAATTGTTTGTTTGTAGACCAAAGTTTGAAGGACGAGGTGGTCGTCGATCTCATCACCTACAAGAAATGGTTCCTCTTGCTAGAAAATTTACGCATGTCTTTGTAATTGTCGGCGACAACGATGTTGCTGAGCTCCCTGTTGAGAACAAATACTAGAACTACAAGAATTTTTCTGAAATGATTTACCCAACTATTGTTCGCTTCTGTGGACATTTCAAGCGCAAAGACTTCGATCGTTATCCTAAAGTTGTTGAAGAAAATAATCTGTTTCTATATAAAAAACTAGGCTATCAATACAAAAGCCCGAGAGCAGTAAAAAATAAAGACTTTGGTCTACGTCAACGCTACCATTTCTCGCCATTTGGTGCAGGTTACATGCATATGAGTGCCCTCATTTTATCCGTGATTAAAGATTTTGCTACTTATTGGTAAATTGACACTCATTCATAGGTCCAATTTATTGTCGAGTTTTTTCTCCAATTGATTGTTGCACCTGTACTGTTTTCTTAGTGATATCTGATAGTGCCCAGGTTTTATTTTTTTTCCTGAAGTAGGAGTACTTCAGGAAAAAACTGCCGATTTAAAAATGTTGAGTTCCATAATATACCCTCAATGCGTTATTTCGTTAAAAATGTGTCTGCTGTTTTCTTTTGTTCTTCAGAGGTATGTGGTTGATGAGATGCAGGGCCACGCTCTACAAAATTTAAGAACGTAAGTTGTTGAAAAGTGTGTTTATGGTTATGGATGTGTGTGCGTGTGTCCGTTCGCACTTGTGTTTGTGTTGTGTGTGTGAGTGCGTGTGCCTTTGTGCGCACGCGCGTGTGTGTGTATGTGTATATATGTGTGTGTGTGCGTGTACGCGAGTATGTATGCGTATGTGTATATATGTGATTGTGTGTGTGCGTGCTCGCGTGTGTGTGTATGTATGTGTGTGTGTGCGTGTGCCTGTGTGCGCGCGTGTGTGTGTATGTATGTGTGTATGTCTGTATTTGTGCGTGTGTGAATGTATGTGTGTGCGTGTGTGTGTGTGTGTATGTGTGTGTGTGTTTGCGTGTGCCTGTGTGTGTGCGCGCGCGTGTGTGTGTGTATGCATGTGTGCGTATTTTTGTGTGTGCGTTGGCGCATGTGTGAGTGAGTTTGTATATATGTATGTGTGTGTGTATGTGCGTGTGCGTATGTATGTGTGCGTGTGCGTGTGTGTGTGTGTGTGTGCGTGCGTGACTGTGTACATGTGTGTGTTTGTGTGCGTGTGTGTATGTATGTGTGTGTGCGTGTATTTTGACGTTTTTCGGCTATTTTTGACGTTTCCTAGGTTATTTTAGACATCTTTTCCGGCTATTTTTGACTTTTTTTCGGGTATTTTTGACGTTTCTCCGTCTATTTTAGTCGATTTTGTCGGCTATTTTTGACGTGTTTTGCGGCCATTTTTGAAGTTTCTCCGGCTATTTTAGACGTTTTTTTTTGCTATTTTTGATGTTTTTGCGGCTATTTTTGGCGATTCCCGGCTATTTTAGACGTTTCTTT
>NC_134473.1:12098635-12161135 GCF_964194025.1 Convolutriloba macropyga | reverse complement strand
TGTGTGCGCGCGTGTGTGTGTATGTGTGTGTGTGCGTGTGTGTGTGTGTTTGTATATATATGTATATATATATATATATATATATATATATATATATAAATGTTTTCAGTTATAAATAAGTATTTCCTTGATTCCTTTAATATCACGGCTTTTAGTTTAATTTCTAAGTTTGGTATATCTGCTAATGTGTACGCCTTTTCTTTCAGCTTTTATTTTGTTCACAGTGATGTTTGACGGGATCCATGGTCTCTGTTCACGGCTGCCTCTGTGAACAATTCTTGGCTGCTGGTGCCACATGCTTGATGGAAAAAGAAATGGAGATTCGACACGTGTGTGGAATGTGTACACGATTGGCACACACCTATGGATTCTTTCACCAGTTGCAATGAGACAGTCAAAAGGACATAAACAGACAAAAGGACATATTTATAGCCATGGTAGTCATGATGGTGGTCATGATGATGTGGTAATAATAAAAATAATTTGTATATTGTTTTGTTCAAGCATTTTTTTCATCATGATGCTGGTCATGATGATGATGATGGTAATAATTATTAATAATTTGTTTATTGTTTTGTTAAAGCATTTTTTTTAAAATCATTATTGCTTCTATTGTTTTTTTAACTAGAATATTCTTAATTCTGTCAAAGTCTATGCCAAGAATCTTTATTTGATGAAATTTTTTGACCTGGCATAAGGATTCCAGAATTAGTTTTGTAACTGGCCAGAGAGAATTCAGAAACTCCAATTTTTTTTCTCTGATTTTTTCTCTTGACAGTGTTAAAAGTGACATGATCAGAATCTGGCCATAGTAAAAAGCCAGAAATGAAAGTTCATGATTCAGTACTGGGTTACTCTGAGACTATGATCCGGGCAAGAGGGGTCGGAATAATTAGCTCAAGATAGGGTCGCTGAAAATGTAGAACTGGTCTATAGAGGGGCCCTTTTTATCGGTTGGATCGGTTTTCAATTAATTGCAAATGAAAAGTTTCGTGCACTAAATGGTAGGTTTCTGGCTGACCAACACCTTACAAAAATAAGGAAACTTTTACACATTCATTGAAACCATGGCAGCAACATAAAGAGATCTTTATCTTCTTTCCTTTTGCAAAAGAGAAGTTCGAATGATAAATTGATAAAAGCTGTGAAGGTATGATTAAAAACTTCTTCTGCCTAAAAGGCATCAAAGGACGCTGCTCATTCTGCATGAAAGAAATGGCAAGATTATTGCCAATCTAAATAGATCTGTGTAAGACGATGCCTGTCCTGCAAGGCTCTTGCAAGTTATTTCTGATCGATTTTTGCTCTTAACGGTTGTTATTGGACCATCAAATTCTATTTTGTGCGGAAATTGTTGTAGAAACAGTTGCAAGTGTTATAAAGGGTAATTTATAACAAAATGACACTACCTTTCTGAAATTATCAAGAAAACAAATTGAATTAATCAAAAAGGTTCAGTTTTATTTAAAAAAGGAAACAAAAATAACTGAAGCTGAGGGCCTCTGAAACATTTGTACGTTCTGTTTTTTTCCACTGTTTCACACAATTTCAAGTTTTGAACATATTTTTCTTTTTTTTAAATATTCTTCTGTTTACCATTACATTTAGGTATTAACAGTTTATTATTTCATTTCAGTTCGTTACAAAAATCGCATCTTTTCCGTTTGTGACCGCCCGTACGTTTTGCGCACCCCAGTTACAGAGCACGTGCCATTACTTAATAAATCATTAGTAAAAATATGAGACGTGCGTCTGGGGGGTGCAAATAATATGCGCCCACTAAGCTGGGGGGGGGGTACAAACGGAAAAGATCCCAAAAACGTTTCAATTCTGAAAAAGTTCCCCTTTATTATTTTTTTCTTGTGTTGTGATTTCGAAATGGCAGCTATATTGGTCGCGACAGCTTGATGTAGAGAGAAAATTGAGCTGAAAAATACTCTTGAAACTTCTCACTACTAGTTGAATTATTAAAAAAGGCACGTGCACAATTTTAAATGCCGAAAATCTAGAGTACAAGGATTCAAAATGCTAGAAGATTCTATATAAATAGCCGAAAGTTGAGTTCCATGAACTCTCGCCATTTTAAAACTTTTCTTGTTTCAACCAAGGTCACGTGACTCTGCAGAAGTCACTTCGAAAGTCTTGCTCAACATCTCAAACCGCTTCGTGGCCTCGATGAGCTCCAAAAATTGACAGTAACTTCAAACGTTGTGTAGCCTATACTCACTTTGCAAGAGTTTAAACAGTGTACAAGTTTATTTAAACATCACTACATTTCTCATGTTTGTTTTTAAGAGCTTGTTTTTCCACGATATTATTCATTTACTGATGCTACTACTACCACCCATAGTTTTTTCACTAGCTATTTAGAAAGCAAAAGAAACAAAAAATGAGTATTAAAAACTACTGCATAATTATAACCAGGGAAAAAGGATTTTGATTTTTTGCTTTGTGACTTTTTGATTTGAGTACTGCGAATATAAAAAACACTGATAAATTGTAAATTGAATTTGGTAAAAACATTAACATGCTTGGTAATTAAAAAGGTTTTCGATCCAAAATTTTTCACAAAATTTAGTTGTGTGGCGTGTGACATTTCCTGACAGTACATCTATACAGTATTTTATGCTAACGATTCGTCACAAAAAGTGTACAGATTCATAACCTTTGTTTTAGTTTTTCCTCAATTTATTAAGAAAATGCTCAGACCTTTATATGTTTCAGGCTGCAACGCATTAATATAAACTGCTAGGAGGCATAAAATTTTTGGATCTATTCTGTTCCTCCCCCCAGCTTAGTGGGCTTATATCTTTTACGCCCCCCGTGAGCACGTGCTATCTTCTAAATAGTAATGTGCTATATAACATATAATTTGGAACTGGGGTGCGTAAAAAAGAGGGGGGGGGGGAGGGCGGAGAGAAACAGAATAGGTTCAATTTTTTGAAAAAAGCGAGTAAACTTGCGTTTGGAATTTTTATAGAGAAAAAAAAATTATTTTAGACCAAATATTTTTGAGATGCAGAATTTAAGTTTGTTTTGGTTCTGTAATAAATTTTGTTCTGTGGCACATATTCTGGTCAATTTGAGTGCCTTAAAGTACATTTTTGCCTAACATGCTTGATTATTACCCTTTTAATGTTTAAATTTATCTGTTAGAAGCAAAAAGCCAGCATCTCTACTGATTCTACCCTAGCTACGAGTTTTTGGAGCTAATAGTCTAATAGTTTCTTAAAAAACTTCATTTGATTGTTAACAAAATGCTAAAAAAAATTGGATCTATTCTGTTTTCTTCTTCGCCTTCAATTCTGCGCAATGTAACTGAAGAACCGTGATTGTCACGTTTAGTGAGAAACTAAGACCTGAAGTGCCTCTTGTAAAAATGTGACTGTTGCAGGTTGTATCATAAGTAGGAGGTCCATCATCATCGGAGGAGGAGGAAGACCCTCCCCTCCCATCATACCCTTGTCCGCTTGGATGTCTTATTTGGTAACTGTTATCTCGAATATTGCTAAAGACAGAATTTACATAGTTCATGGTTGTCTCCTGTTTTGTTACTTTGTTCCAGTCAAGTCAAAAGTCAAAATGGTTGGTTGTCTATTGAAATTGGAAGTCAAAGAATGTGTTATGCAGGAGCTAACCGGATATGAAAGAAAAAAACCGCATTGGAGTACTTTTACATGTTATTTTCAAAGTCACAATGGTAGCTATAGTTTCCCATAAACCTTGCGCGTGATCCCTAATTTGAAATTTGGCAAATAAAACAGTAGACATGTTTGGTAGGACCAAGATTTTACCAGAATTATAATTTTTGTTATGTAAGGTTATGTAGGTATTGTTATGTTGGATAAGTCACAAATCTGGCATCCCTCCAGAAATGCGTGGCGATTCGAGATTTAATAAAGAATTTTGAAGTGAGTTATGCAAGTCACTTAACCTACATAACACAAATGCTGCTACGACTGATGACCGATTGTGCTCTCATATTCCATTCAAAGATCATTTAGAAGTAAATCGCGACGAGTTTGATAGGTTCCGACGAATGAAACTCAATCGGTTAAGAGTATTCGACAATCTTTCGTTCTGGATAAGTGTTTAAGTTGTTCTTTCAACCGTATTATCCAATCGAAGAGAGGAACATTTTTTTAAGAAAATAGATTTGCAATTGATTGCACAGGTTGAGGTGCCATCCGGACGTGACATCTGATCAGACCGTGCCAGACGAAAGTAACATCTGATCAGACCATCCCAGACCAAAGTATCCTCTAATCAGACTAAAGTGCGCTCGATAAACCGTGTGCGCTCGAAGTGCGATCGAAACTGTCTCTGATCAGACCGTGCCAGACGAAAGTAACTTCTGATCAGACCATCCCAGACCAAAGTATCCTCTAATCAGACTAAAGTGCGCTCGATAAACCGTGTGCGCTCGAAGTGCGCTCGAAATTTTCTCTGATTTGACATTTCCAGACGGAAATGACCTCTGATCAGACCGAAATCAGTCCAGACGAGTTTGCGATTATGGCCCAGACCAAACCCAGACCATCGTTCAGACGAGTGTGCGCCTAAAATCACTTCCGATCAGACTATTGTGCGCTCCAAATCACCTCTGATCAGACTCAATTGCGCTCAAAATAGTCTGATCTGTGAATGGTTTTCACTACGAATGAATTTTCTTTAAATTTGTTATAACATATTCATGTCATGAAAATTGATCTTTGCAATATTAAAGTCATCTTAAGAAAAGACCTTTCTAAAAGTATTGCTAAAAAGAAGAAAACCTAACTGCTGAGAAAAACATTTATTTAGTAAACCATTAGTGCATATTTCGAATTAAATGGATGAATGTAGAAAGTTTTCCATATAAAACTTTGTGTTCTACAGTTAATCAAAATATCAATTTAAGGGAATCAGGATTTTCTGTCAACTGGACCCCTTTGGCTCTGATCAAAGCCATGAGACCCTATATGTGTCTGTGATCAGAATGCTGGTTTTTGTTGCCCCTTAGCAGAGCCAAAATCTCTCGTTAAAAAAACCAAAAAAAATCGAACGAAAAAATTTTTGCTCGAAATGGTCTCTGATCAGACTCAATGGCACTCAGGATCTCCTCTGATCAGACTAATGTGCGCTTGAATCCGCTTCTGATTAGACTATTACCATCCTGAAGTGCCCTCTGATCATACCATATCCAGACCGAAGTTACCTCTGATCATATCATCCCCAGGCCAAGGTGACCTCTGATCATATCATCCCAGACCAGAGTGACCTCTGGTCATACCATCCCCAGACCGAAGTGACCTCGAACCAAATCCCAGACGCTGTAATTTCGGTCTGAGAACACACCGTATGCGTTGAACTTGGTCTGATCAGAGGTCACTTCTGCATGGAACCTCAACCTGGATGCTAACTTAGGATCACCCGGATCATCTACCCTACAACGTTCCTTGGTTTCATACAAGTAGATTTATGATTTGAAAGGTTCCAAGGATGTCACACAAAGACCAAACATGATTTTCCGAAAAATAATAAAGGATCCATTAAAAAAATTTTGCGACTACCAAAAAAATAAATAAAACATTTTTTGTCGAAATGACCTTTACAAGTCGCAAAACCTCTTGGATATCATACCACTCACTCATGGCATATAAAATAAAAATTGGTGCATTAAACTATCTGTTTAATACAGTGAGGGCATTTAAATTTAAGAAAACGCATCTAAAAAAATAGTCTACTGTTTGAAATTTTGTGCACCGAAACAATAGTTGAGTTTTGTATAGTTATATATAGCATCTTTTTGATGTTATTGATGTATGGGAAAACAAATATGGATTACATTTGTTTACATTTAAGCATTTACAGATTTAGCATGGTTTCAGAGAACATTCAAACCTTATTTGTTTAAGAAGACTTCTTCTTCTACTTAGCACACAATTTTGCATTAAATTTAACTGCAGTGTTTCTTTGGCGCATCCCAAAGTGATACTGGGAAATCACATCAGTGATGCGCTATTGAAAAGTATAAAACCGTATATTGTATATAGTCAATTTATTTGGTGCAGTTAAACTCTTATACGATGTACTTATTCATTGATTGTAGTTAATCCTGAAGGGCATGTTATAACGTTAACTTAAAATCATTGTTTACCGCCTTTTAGTTCACATATTATGTCGGTTACCCTAATTCCTGCACTGGAAATTACTTGTTCATATTTGTTGTGCCTTCTCTGCAGCTACATTATTACCAACTCACTTTTTCAGAGTCCAGTTGCTCAATTTAATTTAGTTTTTGATAATCGCATTTACTTTCTAAGTAAAATAGACAAGTGTCAGATAGGCATTTTGCTAAGCGAATTCAAATACAAACTGTGTTGAGTGCACTCGCCGCACAAAATAACTCAACAGAAATTCTAATAGCGATTCAGATAGCAAGATCAAGTTTACAATATCGATTGTGTACTACAACGCGCAGTCTGCATTACAAAAGCGAACTCCACTGGGCATCGAACCCTTCTGGGAAAAACTTAGTGCAGACACAACTTTGAAGTGAGAAAAATGGAGGATGTAGGCGAAATTGGTTCTTCTTGCGCAAGAGAATATTACATTGGATACGCTACTTGAACCAAAGCCCGAGAATGTTCAACTTCCCCTCGAACCGATTTACGAAAGTACAATAACTTGTTCCTCAGCACAGTCAGAACGAAAATGTCTAGCTAGGAACAAACAATTGAAAATGAATGACGAGAATCAAGGTCAGAAATAGATGAAGATAGGAAACATGTGCGGAGACAAGCCATGGAAACAATCTGATAGCAAAACAGTATCTATGTTATATCTCAGTCTGGGCACCGAAGGAAGACGAATCATATGTAGCAGAAATCCGCACCTCAAGATGGTTATACTAACAACGTTGGAACTTTGGAAAAACATGGAAGATACCTTCTTTCGTCCGCGTAATTTTACAGTTGATGGATACTTGCTCCTCAACACCCAGCAATCAAAAAAGGGGAATCAATTGAACACTTCTTTGGTAATTTGACGGAATTGTCCCTGAATTGCACCCTTGGAAATCAATAAGAGACCCTTATCGAAGATCTCTTTATTGCCAATATGCAGGATCCTGAAATTCAAAGAGAATTACTCAGAGACACTCTCGAACGCGCACAAGCACTACGCTTAGCCACAAATATGGAGCTCGGACAACGAAATCAGTTACAAATTTCAAAGACTCAACCAACGTCAGACGTGAATGCAATAACCCCAAAACGGCCCTTTTTCCAGTTGAAACATCGACAAAATTTTACAACCCTAATCAATAAACGAATCAACTATGCCGAAACTGTGGCCTCACTTGGTCAGCGAATCACAAGGATAGATGTATTGTAAAAGGCAAGACGTGCAATGATTGTAATTTACAGATGCACTTTTCGTGTTTGTCGTAAACCAAAGTCAACATCTACTAAATCAACTCGCCCCAATGTCAACTCAATTGAGGAAAATACAAGTGAACAGTCCGTTAATGCAATCCCAAATACCAATTATAACCCCCAATGTGGTTCAAACTATGACAGTTCAGACGACAATGAGGTAGCTAGCATTGCTAGTACTACAGTACAAATCGATCCCCAGCAAGCAATCTTACGAACAGGAAAAACGAAAAAAAAGACTCCTCATCAACTCCGGGAGCGTGTGCAGCATTCTAAACGAATCACTCGCCACTGAAATTATCAATAATTCTACACTTGCGACAGCACCTGCTCAAGAAATCAAGGCCATTGCTAATGAGCCCATACCCATCATTCAAATGATGCAGACGCCGGTGGAGAGTAATGGCTGGCGGATTGAAGACGCAGATTTTGTGATCGTTAGAGATGGATTGAAACCACTCATTGGTAGAGATCTATTTGAGGTACTTGGGATATCAATCACTCTAACGCTTTCTTCAGATGAAGGTAGTATGGTCAACACTATCACCACTCAATGTCCATTCAAAACATTTCCTCAATTTATTTCACGCATTAGCAGATCAAAAGTTCACATCGTTAAACCTCATTTTCACTAAAATTTCCAACCTAAATATCAGAAGGGTAGAAATGTACCCATTAATTTAAAAGAACGAGTTAATATTGAAATTAAAAAACTCCTTAAAAAAGAACACATAGTAAAACTTAATAATCGTTCAGATCAATATTTTATTTCTCCAATCGTTTTTACAGTTAAAAGAGATCGAACTATAAAAATAGCTTTAGACTCTAAAACACTTAAAAAAGCTATACATAAAAACAAGTACCAAATGCCTGATATTGGGACATTGATAGATTCCATGTCAGAAATAATCGCTGATTACAAAACAGAACAAGTCGATAACATTTATTTCTCATCTATAGATCTCAAATATGCTTAGAGTCAACTGAATCTGCGTCCTGACACTGCTAAACATTGCGATTTCAATACTGTAAGCGGTGATATGACAGGCACATATCGGTCTAAAACTGGTTTTTACGGGCTTACCTGCCGACTTTCAAAAGGCTATGGACTATACATTAACCGGCCTCGAAAATACCTTTTGTTTCCTTGACGAAATCCTCATTGTATAAAAAGGTTCGGAAGATAATCACTTTCAACTTGTAATAAACTACCTTAAAAAACAAGACGCAGATAATCTTTACCTAAATTTACCTAAATGTCACATTGCAAAACAAGTTTTTTCTTGGTTGGGATATAATATTACTCAATCAGAAAAATCACCTCTTGAATCTAAAACTTCTGCAATCCTTTCATTTCAACCACCCAATACACTTAAAAGATAACGCTCCTTCCTTGGTCCATTGTATTGGCAAATTTATCCCCAACTTAGCACAAATTTGCCATCTTCAAAGACTCCTTCTTCGAAAATCTAATAAATACCTCTGGACTGATGAACACACTATACTTTTTAATGCTAATAAAACATGAATTGGAAATCATACAGAAAACACTCATTACAATCCGCAACTCGAAAAACGTATAAAATGCGATGCTTCTCGTTCCGGCCTAGGGGCAGCATTATAACAATTGACAGCTAACGGCTGGAAGCTAATTTCATTTGCATCTAGATTTTTGAATAGTAACGAAGAACGTTACAGCATCAATGAGCTTGAAATCCTTGGAGTGGTCTGGTCTCTAGAAAATTTTAAAAATTACCTTTACGGTAATTAATTTTCCATCATAACTGATCAACGAGCCCTTCTTTCCATTTTAAGAGAACATAGATCCAATACATATTATAGCAGTCGCCTATCAAGATGGGTTGATCGTCTTTTACACTATCAATTAAAAATAGAACATTTGTCAGGCGCAAAAATGGGTCTTGTTGACTACATATCCCGTAATCAATATCAACCAGCAAAAAGTTTTTCTAAATATGACGAGGAGTTTTTAGTTGCCTCTTTATCTCGTATACAAGCTGATGCCAAACTAATTCAACAAGAAAAAAATATTTCGGCTCTTCGACTTAATATAATTCATCTAGAAAATAAAACTGAGATACAAACACCTAATATTCAACAAACTAAACAAATATTGAATAAAAATTCCGCGATTCCTTAACTCAAAAGATTTCGATACTCGCCAAGCGAAAGCCTAATTCAAAATTTATTCCTTTTAATTGTACAGATTTCGATAGACAACTTGCATCGCGGGTACGCTTAACTCAAAATCAGTTAACACCTGCTGAACATAATAATACTTTACAACAAATTCTCCAAATCACCCTATTTTGATTGTGCTCTTGACCCGCGAGTACGCTTTACTCAAAACAAATCAACACCCATCGGACATAATCCTCATTTATTAACACAACCACAAATTACGCATACCTCAAAAGCCCCATTTGCAATTCACGCTAGCCAAATTAACACCAAATTAATTCCACACAGGCATCGCATAGTGCAAAAACTATTAAATCTAAACTACAAAATGAGCCTCAAATTCAACCATTTGAGGCGCAAAACACCATAAGGTGTCACTCGCTTACCAAAATCAGCCACAATTCAATGAGTTAAGCCACTTTAACTCGTTAATCACAAATGAGCTTCAAATTCCTGCCTTAATTAGCACTACAAAATCAAATATTTTAAATATTTCACGTGCTCAATTGATAAACAAAAAAAAGTGGCTTTTTACCCAAACTCATTCTGAAATTCAGTTGGTTCCTAACTCCATTAATCTAATTCAAAACTCATGAAAAATGAGCCAACAAGTGTGCGCCATGAAAGGAAAATCACCCTCTACTCGAACTACCCTAACTTCGCCTCGCGTTTCGTTCACAGATAACACAACACAACACACGCCTCGCCAATCAACCGCATGCTCGAATTACAGTACCCCACTAACTGATAGCCCTCAAGTTTTGTCCTTCGATAACGTGATTGGAAAAGTGTTTAACAAAATTTTGATCGCCTCTCTCACGAGCAAAGATGCAGTGCTCAAAGAAGTCCGGGACTGCATCATCTGGTCTGACGAGGAAGGATTGAAACAGCTAAACCCCTACCTGCATAGCTATTGGCGAGATTTGCGTGTCAGCGTGGTTAAGTTTGCATGGATGAGAAGGTGGCCATTCCAAACGCCCTGAGGGACGCACTCATCGAGGACCTTCATGCCAGTCACCCGGGTAGCTGGGAGATGGTATGTATGTCCCAGCACTGTTGGTGGCCATACATGAGTACAGACCTTTTAATTCGAGCACTAGAGTGCAAATCTTGCACTGCAATCGGTAAAAATTTAAAATATATAATTCCTGCAAAGCAATAACAAGCGCATAAACCATGTATAGTCCCGAAACAAGAGATAAACAAGAGATACAAATAGGTCTTGCAGGCTCTATTAATAATGAAAGAAAAGATCATGAAATTTATATGTCAACATGTATTGATAGATTTTCCCAATATCAATCTGCTGAAATTTTTGATAACGCAAATGCTTCCAATGTAATTAAATTTTTAGATTATTATATACAAATTTACGGAGTTCCCCGATCATTACGAATAGATCAAGCTCGCTGTCTTATTGGAAACCAAGTACAAAAATGTTGCACAAAAAATAATATAACATTGATGCCAGCTCCAGCAAATGATTACCGAACTATAGGTTTAGTAGAACAGCTAATTAGTACAATTAAACAACGGCCTGCATGTACAAAAGAAGCAAATAAAGAGTTAAATTCACTCACCAAAAAGCAGCACTAGATCAATCCTCTACCAGCTCCGCATATCTAAACATATAACTACTAAGATTTCGCCTTTCGAATCACACTTTGGGGGGCGGAAAGCCAACACTCCGCTTAGAAATTTTAGTGTTAAATCAAACTTTCTGATTTAAGTTACGAGAAAATTTTAAATCATAATTTAGACGAAGAGAAGGCAACGCCCAACAAATTGCTGCCTGAAGATCACTGGGGAAATTATCTCAGTGATGAAGAAAAAGAAAAGAAAATGTGCAAGGCCACTCAGAAAGCTCTCTCTCTCTCTCTCTCTCTCTCTCTCTCTCTCTCTCTCTTGAACGGCTGGCAGAATATGATGAAACTCGCTTCTCACGCTCGATAAAGGTCCATCGCGCTATAGTCATTAGGGAATCTCCTGTTCAGTTAAACAGCGCCCGCAAGAAAGACCCGAAGAAACGGTCCGAAAAGAATCTGGACGGCTTATATGAGGTGTTAGCTCCTTGCTCGTTCAGGAATAGTGACCGAGCCAGGAGCTAACAGTGTCAGGAATAGTGGTATTGCAAAGTTTGGAACCAGAGACGAACGGAAGACTAAGTTGACTGAGTATATCAATCGAAGGGGAATCAGAAATAATGAAAAATCAGCAGAGGCCAAAATACTGAGTCACAAAAAAGAACTCAAACGAATTCAGAAGGGCGACCGCAAGATGAAGCGCCACAAACGTGACACAGCCAGCGGTATATCATCCAATCGATCAAACTTTTCTCGCGCAAGGCGAGTCAGAATGCCAAAAGTGCCACTCAATCTCGCGCCGCCAGGGTTCTCGTTTGAACCTGAAGAAAATTCCTTTCCGCAAGTCACAGATTCACAATTGGTTATTGCACCTCCTTCAAGAAATCAATCTACAGAACTAATGATACCTTCTACTTCTGCACCCTTGGATGCATTGCATCAAGTTCGTTCACGAACAACAAAGAGGGCACAAAAAAGTCCAAAATATCTTGGATTTGAAAATGATGATTCATCCAGAGAATCGACAAAGTTATGTCCACCCAATCCAACACAGCCCCGCAGAAAACGTTGTGCTGGCGATTTTCAATCAGTACAATCTTCTGTTGTTCAGACAATTGTTAATACACCAGCCCGAGTAGAGCCTATTCATAATCCGTTCCCCCCGCCAATCATAGGAGAGGTCTCATCTACTGACCCATGCATCCGACCTTCAAATCAAAGTCCTCCAGAAGAAATGATAATTGGTGAGGAGGATATGTAAACTCAAAACTCTGAATGAATAAAACTTGATACATTATTGTTTACGACTAGCTATGATAGCCAGTAAATATTTTGTTGATAACTGTTTTACTGGTGAATAGGTATTAGTATGTAAACAATATTGATTATAAAATTTCCATGTTATGCAATTTTGATTTTCACCAAAAACGGAGAATTGTTGTGCCTAGTCATTTTATTTGTTGCAGTTAAAATCCTATACAATGTACTTATTTATTGATTGTACTTAATCATGAAGAGCATGTTATAGAGTCAAATTAGGTTAATTGTCTACCGCCTGTTAAATCACATATTATGTCGGTTACCCTAACTCCCGCACTGGAAATTACTTGTTCATATTTGTTTTGACTTCTCTGCAGCTACATTATTACCAACTCACTCCTTCAGTTTTGCATCTCGAGTTCAGGTACTCAATTTAATTTATCTCTTGATAATCGTATTTACTTTCTAAGTAAAATAGGAAAGTGTCAGATAGGCGGTTCTCCAAGCGAATTCAAATACAAACTGTGTTAAGTGCACTCGCCGCACAAGTTAACTCAACAGAAATTCTAATAGCGATTCAGATTGCAAGATCAAGTACACAATATCGATTGTGTACGACACCGTAAATGGAGGGAAAACAAGATATATCAATGGTGGTAACCAAGCTAGGGTCATAAATTATTCCTTTAGTTTCATAGTAAGACCGTACTGATAAATCAAATATGAATTCATATATTATCGTTTATGAAATACAAAAAAAACTACAACCGGTTTCAAGGCCGTTTTTTTTAAACTTTTCAGGTGTGCGTGAACTATTTTAATGAGATCAAATAAAGAGCTATTCATGCGATTCTTTTTATATTTTTGACATAATAATGTTCCAGTGTTGTTATTGTACAGTACAATTCATTCAATACAAAATCACTACGTTCTCCTGCAACCAGTCTGAAGTTAAAAGCTTTAACTATTTCAGAATCTCACTGGTACTTGACTGTTTGCCTACTTTACATCCATCGTAAAATACACCACATGGCCCTCTTTTGTATTTTTTCTGACAATATTGTGAATTATAACTACAATTAGAGGCAATTAATTTTTGTTCTTACATTTTTTTTGTACACGTTTTTGGAGCTACCCGGGCCGAGGAATTTGGCCAAAATTATGTAAGATCAGCGGCAACTAGCGTTGACAAGTCGGAAAATTCACCGCAATTTTCTTACATAATTTGGCGTTGAATGCGTTGAATTTAAAGACAAAAGTTCAACGCATTCAGCGCAAAATTATGTAAGAAATGGCGGTGAATTTTCCGACATGTCAACGCTAGTTGACGCTGATCTTACATTTTTAGCGTTGAATTTAGCGTAGATCTTACATATTTAGCGTTGAATTTAGCGTAGATCTTACATATTTTTGCGTTGAATTTAGCGTTGATCTTACAAAAAATCAACGCGTAGAACTCTGGGTAGAGGACTCGAACCACTGACCTCCTGTTTACTTGTCGCCTCTTCTACCATTGCGCCACCGTACCTTGGTTTCCTTAAGAGCCGAAATCCTTATAAAGCGTAGATCTTACATATTTTGCGTTGAATTTAGCGTAGATCTTACATATTTTGCGTTGATTTTAGCGTAGACCTTACATATTTCGCATTGAATTTAGCGTACAACTTGCATATATTTCGTTGAATTTAGCCTAGATTTTACATATTTTTCGTTGAATTTAGCCGAGATCTTACATAATTTGAACGTATTCAACGCATTTATCATGTGAGAAGTACGAGGAAAAATTTAAATTTTTTTTTAAGTTTTGAAAAAAATTTGAATTCCTAAAATGGTCTGAAATGGTTTTTGCACCGTAAGAGAGCAAATGGTTATTTTTTGCTGACTTTATTTTTCTCAATTGTGCAGTATAGGGGTCGAAACAGTAAAAAAATTAATTTTTCGAAAAAAAACTTGAGAAAATTTGAAAATTTGAAATCTTCAAATGGTCTGAATTGGATTTTGCACTATAAAAGAGCACTAAAAAATGATTTTTCTCTGACTTCACATTTCTTACCTTTGCAGCATAGGGGTCGAAACAGTGAAATTGACTTTTCGAACAAAAAACTTGGAAAAATTTTGAAATTGTAAAATGGTCTCAAATGGATTTTGCACTATAAAAGAGCACTAAAAAGTGGTTTTTTGCTGACTTCGTTTTTCTCACCTGTGAAGCATAGGGGTCGAAACAGTGAAAAAAATTGACTTTTTGAAAAAACACTTGAAAAACTTTTGAAATCATAAAGTGGTCTGAAATGGAATTCAAAAAATTCAACCTTAAATTTGTAAGATCTAAGCCAAAATTCTACGCAAAATATGTAAGATTGGTGTTGAAAGCGTTGAATTTATGTAAGATCTACGCTAAATTCAACGCTAAATATGTAAGATCTACGCTAAAATTCAACGCTAAATATGTAAGATCGACGCCAAAATTCAACGCTAAATATGTAAGATCTACGCCAAACTGCAACGCAAAGTATGTAAGATTGGTGTTGAAAACGTTGAATTTATGTAAGATCTACGCTAAATTCAACGCTAAATATGTAAGACCTACGTTAAAATTCAACGCTAAATATGTAAGATCTACGCCAAAATTCAACGCTAAATGTGTAAGCTCTACACCAAACTGCAACGCAAAATATGTAAGATTGGCGTTGAATGCGTTGAATTTATGTAAGATCTACGCTAAATTCAACGCTAAATATGTAAGATCTACACTAAAATTCAACGCCAAATATGTAAGATCTACGCCAAAATTCAACGCCAAATTTTGTAAGATTGGCGTTGAATGCGTTGAATTTATGTAAGATCTACGCTAAATTCAACGCTAAATATGTAAGATCTACGCTAAAATTCAACGCTAATTATGTAAGATCTACGCCAAATTTTATTGCAAAATATGTAAGATTGGCGTTGAATGCGTTGAATTTATGTAAGATCTACGCTAAATTCAACGCTAAATACGTAAGATCTACGCTAAAATTCAACGCTAAATATGTAAGATCTACGCCAAAATTCAACGGAAAATTATGTAAGATTGGCGTTGAACGCGTTGAATTTATGTAAGATCTACGCAACATTCAACGCTAAATATGTAAGATCTACGCTAAAATTCAACGCTAAATATGTAAGATCTACGCCAAATTTCAACGCAAAATATGTAAGATTGGCGTTGAATGCGTTGAATTTATGTAAAATCTACGCTAAATTCAACGCTAAATATGTAAGATCTACGCTAAAATTCAACGCTAAATATGTAAGATCGACGCCAAAATTCAACGCTAAATATGTAAGATCTACGCCAAACTGCAACGCAAAGTATGTAAGATTGGTGTTGAAAGCGTTGAATTTATGTAAGATCTACGCTAAATTCAACGCTAAATATGTAAGATCTACGCTAAAATTCAACGCTAAATATGTAAGATCGACGCCAAAATTCAACGCTAAATATGTAAGATCTACGCCAAAATTCAACGCAAAATTATGTAAGATTGGCGTTGAATGCGTTGAATTTATGTAAGATCTACGCTCAAGCGTAGATCTTACATAAATTCAACGCATTCAACGCCAATCTTACATAATTTTGAGTTTTTTAGCGTTGACACCTCGGCCGGGGTAACTCCAAAGTTTTATATCTTCTCAGTGTGATGAAAATCGCAGAGCTGCAAAAATTTTCAGAAGAAATTTAAGCTTGCTTGATATGACCGCCAGAAATGAAAAATTCTGCGTGTACGACGTGTACGGTTCAGCGACACAGGTACAATACGTATGGTTTCTCTGTCTTTCTTATTAAATCCATATTTCCCCCTTTTATGGATTTGGATAATCCATTTGACCGTTTCCTCCGCAACTGTTTAAAGTTTAGCCAGATCACTAACTCGCAATGTAGAAGGTTTTCTAGCCCTCGTTCTAGTGGAGATTCTCAGAAACGTTTTGACGACTTACGACCCATTCGACCAACTCTCGCACCATTCCTCAAAACAAATTAAAAGAGTTTTTGCACACCATTTTGTTCGTCGAATTTTAACTTGTATATCTTGTTTGCTCTAACGGATGGCAATATTGCTGTTTCTGTTATAATCGTTTTTCTCTAACTTGAAACATTTATCTTTTCTTTGAACTTTTTTCAATGGAGATGACTTGAGCCTGCTACTTTTTCGGTAACGCTTGTGTGCACGCTGTTTAATGAACTTATACCCAAATCTTAGCTTCTTTTTTCCGTCCATGCAAATAATTTATTTTGAATCCCAACAGCGTGGCAAACATAAAAAAGCGCAAAGCAGTTTAATCTTATTTTCTTTATGCCGGGGTCGATAATTTTTCCGAAAGTTATGTAAGAAATGCGCTGAAAGGCGCTTATTTTTCAAAAAGTTCAAAGCAAAAACCTGACATAATAATGCGCTGGAATGTGCTGAGATGCTATGGAACTTTGAAAGAAATGCGCTCAAATGCACTTATTTTTCAAATATCTCAGCTCGAAAACCTTACGCAATATTGCGCTGAAATGTGCTGAATTAAGCTGGACTTTGTAAGAATTGCAATGAAAATTCAACGCAATTCTTGTAATATTTCAGCGCATTTTAGCACATTTTAGCGCATTATTATGTAAGGTTTTTCTCTGAACTTTTTGAAAAATGAGCGCATTTGGGCGCATTTCTTACAAAGTTCAAACTTTTTCGAGCACTTTTCAGCACATCATTATATTAGGTTTTTCTGCTAAAATTGCTGAAAAATAAGCGCGTTTCAGCGCATTTCCTATATATTTTTTTGAAAAATTTTTCGACCCGAGCTGAAAAAAAATATCTCTGCGCTTTGTGCTTTTTTTCTGTTTGTCACGCTGTTGGGATTCAAAATAAATGATTTGCATGAACGGAAAAAAGAAGCTAAGATTTAGGTAAAAGTTCATTAAATGGTGTGCACACAAATGTTACCGAAAAAGTAGCACGCTGAAGGCATATCCAGTGAAAGAAATTCGAACAAAAGAAGCAAAATTTCTTGAAAAATTAAAAAAAATGAGTGCCGACAAATATGTTTCATATATATTTATTAAATTTTTTTTCATATATGTTTTGGGGTATGATGCAATCAGATGGATAAAAAACTGTTTGATAGATCTCCAAACAAATTAAGAGTTCTTGTTTACTCAGAAATCCAATTTGTTTTTTAGAATTTTGTTTTTAACATTATAAGGCTTCTATGAATCAAAGACTAAATGGAAGATTGTTAGCAACATCTTACAACAGAAAGAAAGGGAAAAGCGAATTCAGCGCTTTTCTTACATAATTTGAGCGCATTCAGCGCACTTTTTACCGAAAAATGCGATGAAACGGCGCTTTTATCTCGACTCGGGGACGAAATCGTGTTTGAAAACCACAAAGTTCACGCCTTCTGTCACGCTTTAACACAAACAAACGTTTTGAGGAAAAAAAACCTCTAACAGATCATAAATTGCGATGAACGTAATTTTTTTGTTTCTTAGTGTATATTGCAATTTCATTGTGTTATCATCTCCAGTCTGTATAAGATTACAATTACTCAATTGTTAGAACGGTTGAAGGAACGAGTCTTTCCACCTAGACTTCTTCAAATATAGAAATTCTGTATAACCAACCGGAAGCGTACCTATTGCTGCAGCAAAATTCCCTTTGCAGGACTGAGTTTGAAAGAATATTTTCGGTTGTTGTCAGCTAATCATGATATTTAGTTGACAAAATCCCAACCTCTTTGTCCAAACAAATTTTGTCCGATTTCTTAGGTGGTTGAATTTTGTTTAGAAAAAAAACATGATTCGGTTGATGATGATAACAAATTTCACTCCATTACCTGATGATAACACCTCCCACTCCAACACATCCCACTCCCACCGCCGCATCTTCTTGTCCTATTTTTTTAGTACACTCTCCAACTAATGCTACCAAGTTCGTATTAGCCAAGGCTTCCCCAAGCCAAACCTATTGGGAATAGGTTCTCTAAACTTAAGTTATCGACTGTGAGAACCAACTCCTTTGTCCGTAGAAAATTTGTTCAATTTTTAAGTGGTTGAATATCATTTAGGAAATATGTATTTTCCGCAAGAATATGATTTTGTTGGTGACGATGACAATTTTCATGATAACAACATTTGTTATCATCGCCAACCAAATCATTTTTATGCGGAAAATAGTTATTTTTTAAACGATACTCAACCATATAAAAAATCGGACAAGTTTTGCTGGGGCAAAGAGGTTGGTTCTCACAGTCGATAGCCTAAGTTCAGAGAAACTTTTTTTAATGGGTTTGTGTTGAGGAAGCCTTGGCAAATACGAATGTGGTTGCATCAGTTGAAGAACGTACACTGTAACAAAGTAGGAAAAAAAGTGGGGTGGCGGGATTGGGAGGTGGACTGGGAGGGGGGGGGGTAAAGTTGACAAAAACACCACATAACCGCTCTCCTCGCAATTAAAATTTCTTCACTTCATTTATTCTTTAAATTGCTTTTTTAGAGAAAAAAAGGATGTTAGATAACTACTCAGAAACAATGAAACAATGTTTTCGTTCCTTACACAGGTGGTGCATTTCCTAGGTCAAAATGTACAAAAAGATTAGCAGATCAATATTAATTGCCATAGATTTAATTTGGGATCATTTAACCACTGAGATGAGCAGGAGTCATAACGGTTTCTTAAAAACAAAATTTGGGGTAAGTGGAAAGGCAGTTATTGAGGAGGGAGCTGCGTGACTGAGGGGGGTTGAAACTTTTGAGATCAGGAATCGCTCTTCTCGCTAAGAAATTTTCTCCTTAAAACACATTTGGTGAATCTTATTCCTAGAGTCTAGTACTATTTCTAGTCTGTTTACTCAGAAATCCGATTTGTTTTTTAGAATTTTGTTTTTAACATTATAAGGCTTCTATGAATCAAAGACTAAATGGAAGATTGTTAGCAACATCTTACAACAGAAAGAAAGGGAAAAGCGAATTCAGCGCTTTTCTTACATAATTTGAGCGCATTCAGCGCAATTTTTACGGAAAAATGCGATGAAACGGCGCTTTTATCTCGACTCGGGGACGAAATCGTGTTTGAAAACCACAAAGTTCACGCCTTCTGTCACGCTTTAACACAAACAAACGTTTTGAGGAAAAAAAAACCTCTAACAGATCATAAATTGCGATGAACGTAATTTTTTTGTTTCTTAGTGTATATTGCAATTTCATTGTGTTATCATCTCCAGTCTGTATAAGATTACAATTACTCAATTGTTAGAACGGTTGAAGGAACGAGTCTTTCCACCTAGACTTCTTCAAATATAGAAATTCTGTATAACCAACCGGAAGCGTACCTATTGCTGCAGCAAAATTCCCTTTGCAGGACTGAGTTTGAAAGAATATTTTCGGTTGTTGTCAGCTAATCATGATATTTAGTTGACAAAAACCCAACCTCTTTGTCCAAACAAATTTTGTCCGATTTCTTAGGTGGTTGAATTTTGTTTAGAAAAAAAACATGATTCGGTTGATGATGATAACAAATTTCACTCCATTACCTGATGATAACACCTCCCACTCCAACACATCCCACTCCCACCGCCGCATCTTCTTGTCCTATTTTTTTAGTACACTCTCCAACTAATGCTACCAAGTTCGTATTAGCCAAGGCTTCCCCAAGCCAAACCTATTGGGATTAGGTTCTCTAAACTTAAGTTATCGACTGTGAGAACCAACTCCTTTGTCCGTAGAAAATTTGTTCAATTTTTAAGTGGTTGAATATCATTTAGGAAATATGTATTTTCCGCAAGAATATGATTTTGTTGGTGACGATGACAATTTTCATGATAACAACATTTGTTATCATCGCCAACCAAATCATTTTTATGCGGAAAATAGTTATTTTTTAAACGATACTCAACCATATAAAAAATCGGACAAGTTTTGCTGGGGCAAAGAGGTTGGTTCTCACAGTCGATAGCTTAAGTTCAGAGAAACTTTTTTTAATGGGTTTGTGTTGAGGAAGCCTTGGCAAATACGAATGTGGTTGCATCAGTTGAAGAACGTACACTGTAACAAAGTAGGAAAAAAAGTGGGGTGGCGGGATTGGGAGGTGGACTGGGAGGGGGGGGGGGGGGTAAAGTTGACAAAAACACCACAAAACCGCTCTCCTCGCAATTAAAATTTCTTCACTTCATTTATTCTTTAAATTGCTTTTTTAGAGAATAAAAAGGATGTTAGATAACTACTCAGAAACAATGAAACAATGTTTTCGTTCCTTACACAGGTGGTGCATTTCCTAGGTCAAAATGTACAAAAAGATTAGCAGATCAAAATTAATTGCCATAGATTTAATTTGGGATCATTTAACCACTGAGATGAGCAGGGGTCATAACGGTTTCTTAAAAACAAAATTTGGGGTAAGTGGAAAGGGAGTTATTGAGGATGGAGTTGCGTGACTGAGGGGGGTTGAAACTTTCGAGATCAGGAATCGCTCTTCTCGCTAAGAAATTGTCTCCTTAAAACACATTTGGTGAATCTTATTCCTAGAGTCTAGTAAGCCAAAATGCTATAAGATAATTTGATGCCCTACGGTTTCTACCTGTTTTTTTCCGTTTTTGAAGACAAAAAGTCAAACGATTCAGACGAAAAATCGGTCAAGCGAAAAATCGCATAAAAGAAGACCACGGGACTAATATAATTGCTACAAACTTTACTTGAGAGCAATTAATACAGCCTTCTGATTTTCATCTCTACCGCTTTTTTGTTAAAAAATGAACAGAAAAATATATTTTCATTGACGAGTCTGTTCATGCCTATCAAAGTCTACAATCTTTAGGATGTTTATGATTGTGGTTTTTAATCTTCGCTTTCTTAGCTGAACATCTAACTTGTGACAAAATTTTGTACAAATGGTTACTTTTCTTGGTCTACCGTATGCTGACTCAAATTCTTCGGTTATTTACTTTGTTTGTTTGAAGGATTAACATGGACATTCTCCGTGTTCTTCGTAGAACCATCCGTGTCTGTCTCGTATTGCTGTGAGTACTAGTTCATGTCTATCTATCAGTTTCTGGTTCAGAATAAGTTCCTTTATAGATTGACGTTGGTACTGATACACTTTACTTTCAGCTTTTTCCATTTGCGCCTTCAAAGCAGCAATCTCTGCCTGAAAAAAGCCAATTAGAGTTAGTTTAGAACACAGACTAAGATTTGAGACCATTTTTAAAAGAACGGTCACAGCTAACAACGTTTTGGGCATGAATAGTCCTTAAATAACGGTTTTAAGCCCTTTTAGATTTTCAACCTCTAGGATTGTCATGACATTTTTTTCACATTACGCACAAAATTGTGCATTTTGTAATTTTGAGGCATTTGAAGCCCGTCTTGGAGAAAAAGGCAATCCGTAATCATACCCGGGTCGAGAAAGTTTCCAAAAATTATCTAAGAAATGCGCTGAAATGCGCTCAATTTTCAAAAAGTTCAGCGCAAAAACCTTACATAATAATGCGCTGATATGCGCTGAAAAGTGCTGTAAGAAATGCGCTGAAATCCGCTAAAATTTCAAAAGTTTCAGCTCTTTTCTTTCGCTCCGAGGCTCGAACCCCAATCATTGTGTCTCAATTAATCCACTGTGCTATTGAGAACTGAAATGCTTCCCATTCAACTTGAATTTATAATAATAAAACGTTTGATACGATAAGCGCTGAAATTATGTAAGAAATTCGCTGAAAAATGTGCTGAAACTTTTGTAAGAAATGTGCTGAAAATGCGCTGAAATCATGTAAGAAATGCACTGAAGATGCGCTAAAACTTTGTAAGAAATGCTCTGAAAAGGTGCTGGAAATTATGTAAGAAATGAGATGAAAACGCGCTGAAATCATGTAAGAAATGCACTGAAGATGCGCTAAAACTTTGTAAGAAATGCTCTGAAAAGGTGCTGGAAATTATCTAAGAAATGAGATGAAAATGCACTGAAATTATGTAAGAAATGCGCTAAAGAGCTGAAACTTTGTAAGAAATGCAATGAAAAGGTGCTGAAAGTTATGTAAGAAATGAGATGAAAATTCACTGAGATTATGTAAGAAATGCGCAGAAGGTGCGCTGAAATTTTAAAGTTTTAGCGCAATCTCGAAATTTCAGCGCATTTCAGCGCATTCAGCGCATGTCTTAAATAATTTCAGTGCATTTCTTACAAAAAGATACGCTGAAACGGCGCTGACATCTCGACCCGGGAACATTTAGTTCACATCACTGTTCTCTACAAAGAAAAACTATACTCTAACCGTGGACAAAAATGACAACAAAAGCATGGACTTCATCATTCTATTCCACGGACAAAGCAACCATTGTCTACAAAATATAGCGCTTAATTCCGATCGCAAAACTTTTTAAGTGGCCTTAAACCTAATTGCTCGAGTTTAATTAGTAACTATTTGAGACCAAATTCCAATAATTAATTGTTCTTGTGAGCGTGATCTAGGTAGCTGCAAGTGCTGACTTTCCTCGTTATGCAGTTGACCCATAATTAGCATTGTGAGGGCTACTCCTGAAATCAATCACCAATTAGGCTCTCGTACAATTTGGTCGGGTTGAAATGTTACTAAAAGACAATGTAACCACAAACAACAATTGCTATGGTCCAGTGAAATTCAAGATGAATGTATTAACAAATTTTAGGGTTCAGAGTAAATAACAACATCATGAACTTTTTTTGAAACAGAGGAAATCATAGCGAACTCATAATGATTTTTTATGCCAAGTGTTTATTGATAATCGGACATTCAATGACCATCAATGGGTTTATCTGGAGTTGCCATGATTCATCAATAGGATTTCATGAGTCTTCAAACAGTGAAGATGATGTCACTGTTGAAAAACACTGCTCAGAAACAGTTATCGTTAAAAAAAATGTAGAAATTTTCCGCGTATGAAGCAAACCTCAGTTTGTTTTCTTTTAAGTCTCTGATGTCTCTGAAGCCTCCGCCAAAAATCTTGTTCTTAAAGTATATTTGTAAACTACCTTGACCATTCGACTAAACTTTTTCAAATAAATTGTACTATTTGTCATATAATATATGAACGTTTTTCGTTTTTCCTGAAAATGATTCTTTTCTAACATAACCGAAGAACGACTGGCGAATCGTTCTCGAACAAACCGTTGAACTCCTGGCTTCGGTAGAGGCTATAAATTTGTAAAGAGAGGTGCTCAGCCACTTGATGCCCTCTGACTTCAGGTGTTTATCCCATTGTTGAGAACAAAAGGTTAAAAAAGTCAAATGAAAACAGACAAAAAAAGTTCGCAAGACTTATGTAATTGCTGTACTATTAGCTTGAGAAAAAATAATTGTTTATCACCAGTTTTATGGGAAAAAATCCTTTTTTAAATAAAACCACTCAACGCCGGGCGCATGAGAGTTAGTTTGAGAGCAATTGATGAAAATTTTATTGTAGTCTAATTAAGATTAACCTAACAAAACTGACAACAATTAGACCAATTTCTCTCAAACAACGGGCAAGGCGCTCTCAATGGATGATGTAGTTTGCTTTCGCATAAGGAAGCAGCATCAAATGGTAAAGATAAAAGCTGGAGATTTGGTAAAAACGGAGAAGGGTTATTGTCCAATAATGTCCTCTAAGCTGTCAATGTTTGCTTCGATAAAAAGTCAAATAAAGCCAAGTAAAGCTCTACAAAAGTTGCTCATAGAGTTAATGGCCTGGGTTTCAACCTGTTTGTCCAGCTTTGTGAGACTGAAAACCAACTTAAATTACTCAAATTGACAGAATATTGTTCCAGAAAGTTTGCCTTTTTGCATTAACTAACGCTTTTGGAAGGACAAGAGACGTGTTTGTCAATTTTGGATTGCTCTATTCATTAACAATACTCTCAAAAAGCAAATTATTAAAGCAACGGAATCTGAATTTATTAACGGAATCTGAGTTTAATCTTCTGTTTCTACTTACATGTCATTAATTTTCCTTATAATTCAAAACTTCTTTTAGCAGAGAGAATTAAAAAAGAAGCTTAAATGTTGGAAGGCAATGTTGGCCTTCTTTTTTGTTTTAAATTGGTACAACTTTGCCTGCTTTTTTGTCAAAAAAAATCCTGTTTTTAAGACTCATTGGAAGTTCACATTTTTCCCTCAACTAAAAATTTGAAACAATATATTGATAGAGAAAGCAATCAGAAGGAAATGAGCTAATACAGAAATAAAGGAAACAAATTTATTCGGTGAATTGACAATTTCATTTAGTTGCATAAAAAGGGTATCGACAAATTTTATCAAGATAAATTAATCCAAACGACGTTTTGACAACACTGAACTGTTAGACTTCTTTATTGAAAACTTCTCTGAAAATAATCAATTAAAATTATCAATTAAAACGTTTCCGAAAATTACTTTCGTTTTTCAACATTATTGTCAGTAACATCCAAAGTGAATAAAAGTTGTGTTTTTTGAGATGAGATTGTTAGCTTATAAAAGAAAAAAAGAGAAAACATTTTCTGTTCTATGATGCTTCTGGTTTCATGACATTTGCTAATGAAATAATAAAGAAGTAGGCGGGAGAGGAAGGTGGGAGGCGATTTTGAGCATTACCCAGGTTGAGGTCCTGACCCAAATTGGTTTATGATCAGACCCAGTCGAGCGCACACCCGTGTGTTCCCAGACCGAAATTACAACCGACTTTGTTAGAGAAGGATTAGTTACCTGTAGGCAGGCATCAGGACGTTGCAAGCTTCTCATTTGATCTTCTAAATGAGAGACTTTTTCGTTTAGGAAGTTGTGCTGATCTACTTCATCAACTTCCAGATCTATCATCATGTTCACTCGATGTATGTATTCTGCTGATTTGCGGACTAGATAATCGTTCTCAGTCTGTAACTTCTTTTCAACACTTCCCCAGTGAGAGTCAACGTTCTTTTCTCGAATATTACACTAAATACAAATCAATACACATGTCAAATATGGCGACCTTGATAAACAAGGTTTATTCTGTTTTGCAGCCTGGCTTGATTAGCATATATATGCGTACAAGATATAGCAACACATGATTGGTAAGCGCGGTGGGGATGGGGGGGCGTAGAAAACACTGGGGGATCAGAATAGATCTGATTAAGGTAAACTTTGATTGTTCACGCCCAGCTGCTTCTAAACTTTTTTGGTAGTTTTCAAGTGTAGAGACTGTGAAACTTCAATAGTATTGTTAAAGCTTGTCTTTTTACCACCACAGTGAATTAATTTTTTTTAAAACGAAAACTAATTACGAACTCTTTTTTATTGCTTTTCAGTAGTTGAACTGCGTGATTTTATTCGAGACGCTCACAGATTAATAATTGCACAAAAAGGCAGCAACACAAACATAATTGCAACAAACTTTGTTTGAGAGCAATTAATTACTCCGTTTCTCGAAGTTATTTAGATTTATCAGTTGTTATTTGGGTGTGCCAACTTCCTCTAGTGATTCCTTTTTTTCTGCAAAAATAGCTGAAATTTGATTAATTCAAATTCAAGTATAGTTCCCCGGAGGTTGGGGGCAGAGCAAATCACCCCGCTGAATCAGTCTAGAGACATTCTTTTCTTCTGGATGTCCAGTATTCTGTTCATTTCCTAACTTACACTGGCTAGTCTTCATTTTTGAATAAAATTCACTGCATGAAAAAAGTATGTTCAGCTTAACTCCTGCCAACGAGGTTTGCTTTCTATGCAATTCGAACTTCCGCGTGGGTACTTGAAACATTTTAATTTGTGTACGAAGTCCTAACCACTCAGCCAAATGGCCTTTGTGGTAATTGTCTATAAACTAGCTTAAGTAAAAAAAAAGAGCGTGTGAACTACTATAGTAATTACAAGTTATGAAGTACAAAAGTATGGCATTATTCTGCTCGGGCTTAATTTTGGGGTGAGAAAATTTTTTAGACTATACAGGATAAACTAAGCCTGAGCGAACTCAATGACCTTAATATACAATGCAGAAAAACTGCACATGAAGAAACTTAAAATATACTGGAGATGCATTGTTTCAGAACTGAATTAAATTTTACTCTTGAAATGTGCTGGTTCAGAGCTGAATTGCCCTGAGGCTCAAGTCCGAGTCTCCAAAAGTTTTAATAGGTTAAAGTAAAACCAATTGAGTCTAGCTTTTTCGAAAATGAGATAGGAAAAGTATGGGCTGGCATTAGTCATTCATTTGGAAATGAAGCAATAAGAACTGCTTAACATGGCTTTTGACTTAGCGCGAGTTGAAACGGGCAAAAAAATTAAAATACAAAAACTTAATTTTTAGTTTTAAATTTATAAAACCTGCAAAGTTTTCAAACTCACTTTTAATAAAAAAAATTTACAAAAAACGTGCTCTGAGCAACGTGCTCTGAGCAATGAATCACTATGGCAGCACCCATAACAGCCAGATAATCCCAGTGGTTTTAACTTACCATATTTTGCAAATACTGTTAGCAAAGTTTAAAAAAAATTGTTAAAAACGCTGTCCATGTAATTTCCTCATTTCAATTTAATTTATGTTACTGGAATAAAAATTCGGTTAATGCTTTTTGGTCTAATCTTTGAATTGGTTAATTGAACCTTCTAACGTGCACAATTTGAGATCCTTCATTATTTAAGTAAAAGCATTCAGGTTGCCGCCCCTTTCGATTGAAATGTGATTAATTAGGTACCAGTTGACTGGTATAATGAATAAGAGGCACGTAGCCATCACGTCCTCAACCATCAGAAATGGGGAAGAAATCGAGGTAAGTAATTTCCATTACTTTTAAATTTTACAAGATGTTAATGATCGGATGTTATCCCGTTCTTGGAAAAAGAGGATCTATTCTGTTTCGGTCACCCCAGTGCTTCTTATGACCCCCAGTTAAAAATTTTTTGGAGTTATATAGCAGGTAACTATGTAAGAAAACAGCACGTGCGCCTGGGATCATAAAAAATTTTGCTTACTAAGCTGCGGGGGGACAAAATAGATCCAAAAAAGATTTGCTACTTAAAGACGCATAAATATTGCCAAGGCATGCTGTTGAAACCAAAAAAATGGTGTGCATAGGTTACGGGAATTCCAGAAATTACATAGTTTTTTGATGCCGAGGATAAAAGTAAACTGTCCTTTATAGTTCTGTGTGAGTGTTCTATGATTCCAAATAAAAAGGTAGGCCCCAGTTGCACTGCTTTTACAGCCTTAAGGGGAAACAGTGCTTATCTTTGGCTATTTATCTTTGCGCGCGAAGTAGGCTTACTTGATCCTTTCAGACTAACAGACTCTGGAAAACACCGAATTTTAACTTTAATTATAACGTTGGCAGTATACAGCACCAGAGTCAATGATAATAACATAGTGTTTCTAACAAAGAGACTAACTAGAGTAAATGAAACACGCTCTATGTAAAAGAGAGTGCAGTCCCTGTCAACAGAAGTAGGTGAATAGTGTCATCATTTGGCGATTCACATTTTGTTGGTTAGGAATCCAGTAAGGATGCAAGGTAGAGGTTGTTCTGGCTAGTGGCATGTTATCCTGTTGAGTTTCCAGCTGTCTTTCACTGTCATTGTATTGAGGTTTTGGTCCCAGTTGTGTTGAGAGTTTTAGTGTGGGAGTCTTTTGTCCAGGGTACAAAGAGATTTCATTTCGTTTCCATTATAATACAAGTTTTAATCGGAGCGGATTTACCAGCTTTATATATTGGTTATTATCCTACCTAGCAACTGTGAATAATATGACTTTTATTAAATTTTACATTTCTAAGTTTAATTCCCTCTGTGTAAATTCCGAAAAGAAAAAAAGAAAGAAATATTCTCAATGCTTCAAATAAGTGTGAAGTAGCGTCTCTTAGAATAAGGAACAGAAAAGTATTATAAGTACATATAAATATTAAAAGCAGTTGAAAACAGAAGAGTTTTGAGTTTTGTCGGGAACAACTGAAGTAGCCAGTTTCCCGGAGGGTAAGAACTGTTTCTCGATAGGAACTGTGGTCCTTTACTGAAGCTCAACTCAAAATCTGGAGCGCAATTCCGAGTATCGCAGATCACCTCCAGCAATTGTTGAATGCGGGCAAGGCACGCCGCTTGATTCCGATGATGAAGATCCACGTTGCAATGAGGCTGCATCGTAAGAAGGTGGTCGAAAATGAAGTTCTCCATTGGCCAATTTGTTGGCCATATAGTCCCTCTAGAGGAGATTGAAGCTGTGGTGGTACATACAATTCCTGGTACGGCCTTGAAACAGCGCAGATACTTGATTGGGACGAGTATCGGGCTTTGGGTGGCCGCGCACAGGGTCACAATGAGGGAACAGTACGAGATTTACCGCGTTCCTGTTATATAGGAGTAATTTGGTTAGTTATGGGACCTAATTTTGGCATTCATGTAAGGGAGGCGTGAACTCATATAGAGGAGAGGGTTGTCTCTCTGTAGTGGTGTTGCAAAAATTGTGAAAAAGCTTCGTGTTTTGCTTTTTGCTCTTGTTCAAACGAAGCAATTGGTTGTTGACACCCGTCTGCATAGAATGTAGAAATCCAAACTGCAAATAAAGAGGGTCATAATTTTGGCGAATAAAAAAGGAAGTTGTTTCCCGCGCGGACATGGTTTTGAGGTTACTGTTGAAACGATCGGCCTACGCAAAAAAAAACATTGTACGCGTGCCAAAAACGTTTCGTGAATTTTGAGTGGTAGGCAACGTGGATACACTCAAGAGGGAAATCCAGATCACGTCCTTCTTGCATATATTCATATTCAGGCTGGTCAATGGTTCAGCTAACGGCTGTCGGTTTCAGCGTTTGTACTCCACGCTCTGTATCGAAACGGAGAGAAATAGTAATTTATGATAGAGAAAATCGCTGTCTAGATGACGGCTGTAGTCCTCGAGGTGATCTGTATATGGGTCTGTGAGAAGAGTCAGTTCTTTAATTAGAATGACCTTGTGTGGACATATGTGGCATAAAGGCTGGAGAAGCTCCACATTGTCCAAGACCGGTTATGATCACCGTTGCAGAGGGCGCTATCGATGTATGGTCAAGTCTTTGTTCATGTACGGATAGTTGTCGGTTGATGATGACTTTTGATAGGGAGGATTTTGTGAGATTGGGTTTCGGTGTCTCGGTGCAGGTACTGTCTCGATCTTGTACCTTGTGTTGCTGTGTAGGATGAGTCATCGGCGAAGTCGGGGGAGAGCATGACGGTTGTTGAACGGGCGGCTGATGTGGCATCCTGACGCATCCTGAGAATCCAACTTTTAGAATGACTTCATGGGGAGTTGACCTTTACGATTGCTCTGCCCAAGACGCAACTGGCCATGAGAAAGTGGGTGGCAAGATTGCGATATATTAAATAGCGCTGGAGTTTGCATCTTGCATTCCATTGCACTTGCTCTAATGTTGAGAGATCCAACGGTAGAGGCTGGAGAGTCGAAGGAAGGCTGTTTTGGATCTCATGCTTCAGGAGATCAAACGGTGTTTGTTGCGGTAGAAGAGTTTTTGGGATGCGTGCCGATTGCTGGGTTGAGTTCTTGGTTGGCTGAAAATGACATCTTCAGCAATTTCCTGATTGTCTTTATGACCTATATCTAAAGTTTGTCTTATGTTAACCTGAAAAAAAAACCTAGTTGGGTCCCTTGCTGCCTTAAGGGGCATAGATATAGCGTTGCTTATGTCTGAGCGCAAAGTAGATCTGTCTCATTCTATCTGAATAACCGACTCTGGAAGTCACTGAAGATAAACTTAAGTTATAACAGTGAAGATAGAGTTCAGTTATGATATACAGCACCGGAGTCAGTGATATACTGATAGTGTTTCTAGTTAAGAGACCCGAATAGAGTTAAGTATGTATGCTCTTTTAAAATGAGAATAGAGTCTTCTCAGTCTGTGATTGGTGGGGAATACTCATTCTGTATTTTCGTCTGCTGCACAATAAAAACATTCATTGTGTCTGCCATTAATTAATGTTTTTGACTGAATTGATGAACGTAGACAGCTTTGCATAAGACGTCCTGATTTACATGGTTCCAAATCTTTTCATAACGGGACCGGCAGTTGCTATCATCAGCTGGACAACTTGGTTCTGATCAACCCCATCAGACCCTCAACGGGGTTCTGATCAGAATTCTGCTGTATTGTTGACTCTTGGCAGAGACAACAGCTGTCAATAAAAAAGAAATTTGAAAAAAAATTTGGTCAACTTAGCCTCTGATCAGACTATTGTGCGCTTGAAACTGCCTCTGATCAGACAAGTTCCAGACCCTTTTCCAGAAAAAAGTGCGCTCAAAATTTTTCCAGATCATATGTAACTCGAGCGCACCGAGAACATGTGTGCGTCGAAGATGGTCTGATCAGATCTCAATTCGGTCAGGCTACCCAACCTGGGCCTCTTACCTTTTTGGCGTACTCTCTTCTAAACCGGGCTTCCCTTCCCTCCCGTCCGAAATCCACCACTTTGCTCAGGTCAATTCCATCAGGCCCTCTGGCAGCCGAGTTGTCGCCGGTTTGTTCCTGATTTCCTTCTTTCTTCAGGCCCAACTTACGCAGACGTTGCAAAAAGTAGGGCACTTTAGTCTTTGAACCTCTCCTGGCGGGGGCTGCATCGTAATTGTACCCCAGCATCCTTCGGTTTCCATCATTTAAGTGCTCGCTTATGTTTCCAAAGTTTGAGCTTTCTTGACAGTTTTGTTGCGTGTGACTTGGTCCTGCTGGAGTCTTTGGCTGTTCTACGAAGCTATCAGCATCCGCGTTAGAATGCTCGCTAAAATTTCAAAATATAAGCTGATTCTTTTTCTTTCAAGACGAGATTTCAGTTGATATGAGTTGTCACATGAGATGACAGAAAATCAATAGCAGCCCAAAATGGAAAAACGAATGGGGAGGCTGGTTTTGCGGCACGTTCGATTTTACATAGCCCAGGCTGAGGTGCGCGTTCCAAATTGTCCTGATCAGACCATTTCGAGCCATTACGTCGTCAATCTTACAAATTCTGCATGGTCCGCGTTTGCAAAATTGAGTGACGACTTTTTGTCACTAATAACCGCGAAGAAGAAATTGGGTTAAATTCTGGACAATCCTTACAAATTCCGTCACTGATCTCGGAAAAATAACGTTTTATGCCATCAATGTTCACAATTTGTGAGCAGAGCTATCGTCATTGCGGCACTTTAACCTTTAATTTACAATGAAAACTTTGGCCGAGTAATTTTAAGATATCCCCTCACTTCATTTTGAGAAGAAAAACCAATTACGTCCCACTTGTTTCCCTTTAATCAGTTTTAAAAGAATTGCGATGAAAGTAGTTACCTAAGCGCGGTTGTCAAGTAAATAAATTTTCAGACAATAGTGACACACATCTGCCAGCCTTTCTCGCTTGCGATCAAATTACGCAATCGCGGATATCAGTGACGAATATTTTCTTTTTTGTGCAACTTTGAACTAGTTTTCCTTACTGTCACTGTTGTCTGCTAAGGCTTATAAAGTCTAATCTAAAACAAATAAGGGCAAGCGGACAAAATTGACATTTGCAAGCAAATTTGCTTGCTCAAAATGTAGGATTGGCGACGTAATGGCAGACACCTGGCAATTTTAGGCTCAAAATTACCATGCAATTTTGAGCGCACGCGCGCATTTGAGTCCGATCAGAGAAGATTCGATCTTGATTAGTCTGGGACGGTCTTATCAGAGGCACTTTTGGTCTGGGACGACCTGTTTAGGACAATTTCGGACGACACCTCAGCCTGGGAGCAGGAAAATTCGGGCGCCTGAAAAAAAGGAAATAATATTTTGATCTGAATAGCCTTATCTGATTCAAAACGAAAGTCATCACAATTAGTAACTGAAATAAATTAATAATGATGATAAAAAATTTCAAAAATAGAAAAACTGAACGGTCAAAAAAATCACTCAAAAATTACCGTCCACCAAAGTGATAAAAGTAAAGCACCATGATCATATCTTGATACCATTCTTGACAACGAAAGGTCATGACATGCACCAATTTAAAAGACCGTTGCTTTTTTGGCGACAGAGACATTTTTTTACTAAATCGGGTTGTGAAACAAAGTGCAGTTAAATGAGATTAAAGTTTGGTCCTATTGTTCTAGCATTCTTCTCTTTTTTCGAAAATGGTCACTGCAAAAAACAAGGTTTCTCAAGTTTCTTCAACAATTACAATATCGCCCAACTTTTCTCTATTTTTCATCGCTTTATTTTCGCATTTTATTTTTTTGGCAAAGATGTTACTTATTAGTTTTTTGTTAAAGAAATCTTGATCTGTTTTGTTATGGACTATTAAGTGTCATTTGTTATCCTAAAGGGCAATTTTTTCAATCTTAGGTATTCCCATGGTGCAATTTTGGTTCAAGTTTGACCAAATTTGACCGTAACGGTTATTTAAAATTTTGCTGATAGGAGTATGTATGAATCAAGGCACATTTTGTACTGATAAACCAACGCTCACTAAGATGAAAGTCTAGATAAGAAAAAATCTTGAGACAGAACACTTGGGATCGTTTTTTCGTAATTTAGGTAATAAGATATTTTTGATTCGTCTCACCAATTATTTGTTCAAGCCCAATACAATTTTTAAAATCAAAGTTTATTAAAATCCGAGATCCCCGGTTTGAGATGGTCTGACCGGGACATTTTTGAGCGCACAACTCAGCTTGGTGGCCGGGAAATGGCGAAATGGCAAACTGTGTATCGCATCTTCTTCAATTGATTCTCATCTTCTTCAAATTTTTTTCCTTGTTGGAATATGTAAGTTACAGAAAACAAGGCGCCTCAAAATTTTTTGTACAATAATAACCTCACCTAATTTTTCTCTCGTTTTTATTGCTTTTTCACACGTCTTAATTTTTTTGTCAAGAATTTTACTATTTTTTGAGAAAAAGATTGATCTTTTCTGTATCGGCCTACCCAGTGCCATTTATTACCCTAAACGGAAAAACATTGTCATAGTTTCAGGTTTTTTGTTTCAGGTTTTGCCAGATTTGATTGTGACAATATACTAATCATTTTGCTGGTAGGAGTAGGTAAAAATGCAAGCGCTCTCTGAGCGCAAAAATCTAACATTTAATAGGATGAAGAACTGGATAAGAATAGATTGCAAATCAAAACCACTAGCGCTCATTTTTTTGTAATTTAGAATAATATTTTTTTGATTCATTCCTACAAACAAATTTTTTGATAGCATTACAGTTTTTCAAATATGAGATTTTTTAAATCCGGTACCAGGGTCAGGGTCGCTCTGATCAGGAACTTTTCGAGATTGCCATGCATATCTACATGGCAATCACTGGATCTAAGCGATTCGTTCTTAATCCCACTTGATTAAAAAAAAACGGCCAAAACCTGGTATTTTCTTGCAAAAGATAACCGTTGTTGGTCGTCTTTTTGTGTTCATGACCCTTTGTGAACATTATTGACATTTTATGGTAAATTTAGTTGAATTATTGTAAGATATATGTCTTTGTCATGCGCTTTTCGATTTGTAAAAGAACCAGTTACTGAACCTATCCGACAAAATTTCTTCTGCTTGAGCCAATGGGGCCAACAGATCACCAGTATGTTCGTCCTCGTCAATACAATTGCTGGCCATTTTCAACCAAATGCGCTTAGTTTGCTTTGTTTCCTCTTTTCAAAAGTTTTTCGTGTCGTAGGTTACTTAACTGCGCAGAAAAAGCGCATTTTTGTGCATTTGTTTGCCGCAAAATTCCTACCGCTCAATATTTTTTGGTGGAAAATAATCGGCCTTTCATGACAATTCTTACTCAAAATGTCTCTTCTTGTTAGACAACCTCTATACAAGGTAATTCAGTACTCTAATTGAACAATACCTAATGCCAATGGTACTCTAATGGCTTTACCGTCCTCTAAGAAGTATTCTAGCTAAGACAAGTATACTCTGACGATAAAACAAAATTGTGTATCATTACATTAAAATGTACTTAATTTAGTGCAAAAATTTTTTAATCGTGGAGACCTCACTAGTTTTTATGAGTTGCCAACTTGTACTGTTGAAATCGGTTTTCCCACTGTGTATCCGTTAATACCGCACCCTTTAGAGCCAAACGCCCCATTAACGCTGAATGGTACTTCGAACTATCGAATAATACAGCTGCATGTAACGCCAGTGGTCTAATGATGCTGTATAATACGTAGCCACAATAGGTAGCATTAAATAAGGTAGACGAAATCATTAATTACCAGTTTATTCGGAGGACAGCTGCAATAGCGCATGCCTGGGATGAACAGCACGAAAAAAATATTAGGAATCATACTTAGTAAGTCATAAATGATTCTTAGTATTCATACTATGTTATGTATGATTTTTATGGAATCTCGAACGCTGAAAACATTCACTCATGGAAATTAAGTGCATTAGGTTATTGCTTTCGGCTGCCTTCGACGTCGTTTCAATCCATTAACAACTCGTTTTGTCGATAAGCAGTAGTTTAAATGTACATCTTAGGTGCTTAAGTAGGTTATAATTGTAAGTTAGGTGCTTTAATGGTAGCAGGAAGCTCGGGCAAAGAAGACAATATTTGCAGATCATTTTCAGACGCAACTAGAGTCAACAAAATTAGCCTTCTGAAAGGATCAGCCTCCAAAAAAATTTACCAACTACCAATACTTCCACGAAAGTAAAAAAAATTTTATAAAAATTGAAAAATGAATTTTTTTTGTATAACGAAAAGGGTGTCTTCGAAGTTACCATTGCTATCAGTGTCAACTTCAAATGAATTTTCCACAATGGATGTTTTGCCAGCAAACGCCAGCTTCGAAGAAAACTATTACAAACAAAAATAATGGACAACACAAATAATTATTGGCAAAAAGAGAACAATTTTTTAATATTGTCATTGAGAGTAAGTAGCATTAAAGTCAGTAAAACGCGCGGCCAAAACCTGAATTGTTCAACACTTATTCCTCTATCTACCATAAACAGATTATGTTAACATTTAAAAAAATCAAAAAAATTGCGTGACCACGTAACCTAAATAACAACAAATCCAGGCAAAAATCAGAAGTTGCAAAACAGCCGAAAACAAATGGAATAGAAAACAATTAAACTATTAGCAATAAAACTAAACAAATTTGGTTTTTTGTATCTAGATTAGTTTTATTGTACCTAAATTAGACACAATTAATCCTAATTGGAGAGCAAATGATACCTATCATTAATCTAAGTTATTTTTGAAAAACAGCCGTGACAAAATTGTAAAAGCTGTAGCTTTGAAATGAAAAATTTAGATGAACTAAAACATGGCTAACAGAGAACTCAAAGAGATCAAACATTATTGAGATTAAGCGAAAGAACAACAAAAATAACAAAAAATTTTGGCAAAATCCTATAAAAAAAACAAAAAAATCTTTTTATATTGATTTCATTAGAGAGCCACTTAGAGGTATCCATAATGAGACTAAGTGACAGATAATAAAACAACAAAAGGTAGAGAAAGCCTAAAATTTTTTTTTACTTTTTCGGAAAACAATGTGTCTATGCCATTGACAACATTAAATTCAACTTTAATGAACACAAATTTCATAAATGCTTTAAAAGAGCCATTGAGGATTGTCATTAATGAGAATGCACAATAACAACAAAAAGTTGTTAAAAGAAAAAATTACTTTCTTTTCAAGAAGTAAGTGTCAAAATCTTTGAGAACCATTGAGTGCCTTTTTAAGGGTTGAAAGAAGTATTGATTATAATGTTTCAGCATACGAATTGCCTTTTAAAAGTATCATTCAGATAACGAAAAGAAAAACAGCAAAAACAGAAGTCAAATTTCCGGACGTGAAAAAAGTTTTGCTCTCAAAAACCGAAAATCTGTTCGAACAACATTCTTTAATAATATTTTGAAAAAATATTGCGCATTTTAACTTTAACTACTCATTTTTCGCGTCTCGTACTACATTGTGACTAAATTTACGCCTCAATTTTGACTTTTCACTGAGAAGAGGAGATCAAAAAAGAGTGAAACGAACTTAGCAGGACAATCCTTGAATTACAATCCGAAGAATTGAATTATTCAGGACACGACTCTTAAAATTGTAACGACGCGGTCAAAAAAGAAACCAACACCCTCAGCACTATGCGATAAAATTCACTTTAAATCTAAAAATAATTCCATTTTTTTCAAGATTTATTGTTTAAGAAAACTGTAACAAGATCAAAACTTCGACTGTACGTTCCATTAGAATTGAAACACAAAAGAACCCTTTTGTGGAAATTTTTTGTCAGAAACCAGATAAGACGCAAAAACTAAAGATATTGGCAACAATTCTCTGTTAGTGGCGTGGCGTAAAGATAACAAAACCTGAAACCTACATGCAAATATCTTTAACTACAGCATACTATAGAACTTTAGAAGTCATACAACACTTTCTAATAGCCCAAAAAAAGAACTGTTACTTTTGAGACTAACCATAAGACCGCATTAGAAACACCAAAAGAAACAAAAATAAATAAAAACTTTCAATTTTTTGAAAAGAAACTGCAAAAATGAAAAAGCTACTGTTAAAAAGTCAGGCTAACAAATAGGTCCAATTGATCTTCATGCAAGGAAACGTGTCATTTTTAAGACTAATCGATAACACCAAACTCTGGGCGAATTTCGCTGAAAACTGAAAAGCTCTCTGAAACTTTTTAAAAGCAAATAATTTTAGAAATTACGAGAGCAACAGCCACGCACTGACTCAATTATTTCCATTACAATAGTCCAAAGCAACAACCAGATGAGATCCATTAGTAAAGTCCTAAGGTGATAAAACATCAATAAGTACAACGAATACAGGCAAAAGACAAAAATTACTAACTTTCACTATTTTCATTGAAAAAGTAAATTTTCTGCAAAGTAACACCGTTATAAAAAGAAAAAACTAAGAGCTGAAACAATTATTTCGTTCAATTGAGGCGCCGTTAGCAACAAATGAGATTTTTCATTATTGCAACTAAGAAGTAAAACAAAAAAGTTAACATAGGAAACAGGTAAACCCTATTATTTGACAATGTTTCTTGAAAACAATTAGTGTCAAGGACTTAGAAAGTTTTAGCTTGAAACTGATACTACGAAATCAGTTGACTTTACTATAAACTTTCCTATCACCCTATTGCATCTATTCTTAAAAATATTGACTAAACACAATCAAAGTACAACAAATGCTTTCAAAATCAAAAATTCAAAAAAAAATTATGAGACTAAATAGTGTAAAAGTCAAGTGTCAAATGACATCGAACCAATAATTAAATTCACATGGGCCTCCTCAGTGGCCAGTAAGAGCTGTTAATAATCATACAAAGTGATAATATAACAAAAACAGCAATAGAAAAAGGGCAACAGTACTCAAGAGAAGAAACACTGAAAACAGAAGTCAAATTGCAGCATGTAAAATGATTAAAAAAAACAAAACTTCTCGCCGCTCAATTTTTCATGTACGTTAAATTAAAAATCAAGCTCCAAACCTACTTGCTTTTCGCTCCATTTACTGCTCCAGCGTTATTAAAATCACCACAAATATGAGTTCGCACTGACGTGAAAAAAACCAAATAAATGTGAACAGACCTTCAAAAAATTTTGCAGAAAAAAGTCAATGAATTGAAAGGAAAACCTAGAACTACTATATCTGACCAGCAGATTAAGTGAACAATGCCGAACAAAAGACAAACAGTTTCAAAAGTTCAGAAACTAAAATTTTCAAATTAAACTATATTAGAATTGTTGCTAAAACTCCGTTTACTTGTTCTCATTAACTCAAAAACCCTAAAACAATTAAAGCACGAGCCAGAAATGGCTCCAAAAAAGTCATATAGTTTTATTGGCCACAAAAAGTCTCGAAGAGACCAGAAAAACATGAAAGTTGAAATATTCAAAATTAAGATTTTCAAGATTTAATGAGAGTTTCTAAATTTTGCTATATTTTTTATGTTCGCAACCTTGTTTTGTTTCTCGGGTTTGCCCAGTAACACATCTTCAAGAGCTAGAAAAGTCTGTGGAATTTTGTTATTTTGATACTTCTGATTCGTTCCATTGTCCCGAGTAAATATCCAGCATCTCAATTCCAGTTGCAGCACTTCAAATTCAGTTGCCCAAAAAATTGATAAACTTGGAATATTATAGAAATTTTCTTAGAAAATTTGAAAAAAAGTTTTTACAGAAAAATTGCAAAATTTCGTGTTATTAAAACGCTGAAATTCATTCCATTGCCACTTGCAACTATCCAACAACTTATTATCATACCCTAGAGTTCCTTGGTCTGTGAGGTTGCAAAAACTCAAAAAAAGGTCAACAGTTTTTTTTAAAAAAAATTGAAAGCCATTGCAAAAACTGGTATAATTTTGAGTGTTTATATTTGCGGTGCCGAAACCTAAAGCTCAAATAAAGATCTTTAAAAGTAATTATGTCTAACGAAAGACCTTTATCATCTCTGACAGACATCAACTTAAGACTGGCCCAACCAAAATCTCCAAATTTGCACCACTCAATGCTCTTGAGGGACTACTGAAGCAAGCAGCTATTGACGAGTTACAACTGTTCTAATGCCCTAAATACATTAACGGCTCCCCGTCTGGGATAACTCACTACCCTCACTTTTTTAAATATCGAATGATAACCCCGTCTTTCTCTATGCCACTATTTCATACTACTAACAGCAACCTGTTCTCAGCTTTATTTTCTTCTTTTCCGCATATTCCAGACTGATAGGTTTTTCAGCATGAATGCCCCTCTTGACAAATATGGCCACTTTTTCTTGTCTGAAACTTCTACTTCTGGTATCAATATTGCAGCCAAGTTTTGTCAGGCTGTTATCAATCTTATGCAATGATTATATGAGCGACATCCTTACAGAGGCAGGGGATCAAGAAACCAATCTTTGCCGTGTGAATCAGGCACCTTATCTCTCGTCAATCACTCCTTTTTTGACAACTTTCTTAGCAAAATCATGGTATAAATTATAAACTTGTTCGATATACTTTTCTAAAATCATGTAAAGGCGCTAAATGCTCTGATTTTTTGAAAATTCAGCGCCTTATAAATGCGCTGAACTTAAGAAATGCACTGACTCTTCAAAAAGTTCAGCTATTTTTCTCGCGTTGCCTGAGACTCGTCCCCTGCTGTACTGTTTGTTAGTCGTCACCAAATCCCCTGTGCCATTAAAGTCTGATTATTTAGTTAAATTGAGAAACTGTTTTGCTAGAAATGCGCTGAAAAGTGCTGAAATGCACTGAATTTATAAAAAGAAATACGCTGATAGTTCAGCGCATTTCTTACCTAATTTCAGCGCATATATGCGGGTTTCAAATAAAAAAATGGTTAGCTAGTTTCAGGGCAAAAACAACATAATAATAAGCTGAAGTTAACCAAAGCTGCTTATTACATGAAACTTAAATGGTGATCATGCGCTTAAATTTCAAAGTTCCAGTACAATCCGAAAGTTTCAGCGCAATTTATTATGGCTTCAGAGCCTTTCTTAAATAGTTTTAGCATATTCAGCACATTTCTTACAATAAAATGAGCTGAAACGGGTCGGAAATCTTGACCTGGAAGTGAGTAGAATCAGTTACAAAGTTCCATGGCCACCACTGAAAACGGATTACACTCACTATAAGGGGAAATTTTGACAACCGCATTTCAGTTTCGTTGCCAGGTAAATTACGTTGTTTTACGACTCAGGGGCCGCTTGATTGTGGATGCTTTCGTGCTTTGGTCCATTTGGAATGCCATTTTAGTTATGAAACCTCTGTGGAATAAATATTGGACAATACAATCACCTAACCATATGGTCTTCTCACCAGCAATTACGTCACTGCCAAGTTGAAATTCATTATAGATTTAATACCCAGAAAACTGAAAAATATCCATTTTAACTGGTTGTTATACGAGCAAACTTCAATTATTATTCCTAAACAGATGGTTTTTAAACAGATCGGAGTTATTTTTCGTGTCTAAATTTAATTGACCAATTTTGAAATTATTCATTATAACACGTTGTAACCAATTGTATTCATTGTCAAGTACAACTAAATTGTAGCAACCCAATTACAACTCAATTGTAACCTTTGTCCGGTCGACACAATAATTAAAAAGTTTTTTGTTCTCCATATCGCATTCATTCAATTTCAAAACGGTGTTAAATACAGTCAGTAATTCATTAGCCATTGCTTCGACTATTCACACAGAAGTTTACTGAACACCATTATACACACTTCAAAAATTTTCTACTGAGTGTAGAAATTCAAACCTAGCATTAAATTTACGGAAAAAATTTGAACAGCGTATAGTCTTTAAACAGTTTGCACAAAAAACTAACTTTTTGTCAGAGCTTTAGTGGGAAGTTAGCAATTCAAGCTTGTGGCGGATAAAGTGAGATTAGTACCTCACTTTTTAATCAACAATTTTGTTTCTGCCTTTAAGGAAAAGTCTCTTAAAATTGTTATTTTTTCCGAAATGTTCTGTTTTTCGGATATACTAGCCCTTCTCAACAGCGTTCTTCTAAATATTCTACTCACTATGACTAGTGGGGGGTGACTTAATTTCTCTTAACAGAAACAAAAAATTGATTTATTACAGATGCAATATTTGTTTTCAGTCGTTGAAAAAAATGAGTTAATGAAAAACCAAATTATAAGCCCTGGCTATCCTAGCTCTCTTATACTGGTGTTTTGCAATTTTTATTGCATTTCTGGCGTTTTAACGCCTCTCATACGGGCGCTCCAACATTATTCTTCGAATTAAATCTAGATTACCCCGAAAATCGATTAATTTTGCTTATTTTCTCACAACAGTGATAATACATGGTAACATTTTCTCGACTAACGTCGCTGTTCATCATGATAAAAAATGAAAAAAAAAACAATTTTCAACAAAAGTGACCAAAAGTGCATGAACTTTGTAACTCAGTTTGACAACGAGAGCTATTCTTTTCCATAACTGAAGGAAAAACTTTCCATTAAAAAATGCTCGAAAGGCTCTTTTCGCTTTGTCTAAATTTTGATTCCCTAATGGATAAAACGTTTATTCACGAGCAAACTCGTAAATAAAAGTTTTCTTGAGAGCCATTATTCTTCAGAGTTTCTGTTTTTTTTTGTTTTGTCGACAATTTTTCAACAGTAGGAAGCAGAGTCATTTGTTTGACATATATGACATTGAACTGTGGATCAGTGAAAATAAAAATGTTTACAGATGGCCAAGAAAATCTAAAGTCTTACGACGTTCAAATGTGAAGAAAAGCTTATCAGACTTAAATTATCATTTGGCGAAAAAAAATTTCTTTAGAGGATCAATCAAATTGTATTAAAATTAGATCAACAACTCAGTTTCTTCTGAGAAGTTTTGGTGAGTTTAATTCTGTAGCGAAACAAATCAAATTGATGAAATGATTATATTCGCTCACTTCTGCTCCGTTGAAGAAACTGTTCGATTGATAAAAATGATTTGATCAAAAAATTATCAAAGCACAATTGAACTGAAAAAAGAGTTCGGCGATTTAGAATTTATTGTTTTTGTTCCGAACCACCTTAGTGAGGAAGGAACTATATGCTCAAAAGGGGTGTTCATTTCAGCTGATTATGGACGATCAACATCTTCATTCTACAGAGTTGCGAATGGTATCGTTAGAAAACCCGTAGAGCAAATCATATATAATTGAAAAGTTTTCATTTCATTTTTTTTCTAAAAATTTCGTGAACCTTCCAATTCTTTTATACGCTTTTCAGAAATTTTGTTCAAATTTTTGTCAGTAAAGATGAGAGTTGTTTAAACTGTTGACACAAAACTCTAATGGTTTTGCCTACAAACATGGAGGATGGTTGCCAATTTGTTTGCTCTTACCACTTTATCTCAAATTCTTGTTAGTTTTTGAAAATGCACCACTGTTTTACCAAAAATGGCTCCAAATAGGCTTCGTTAGCCATTTTTTCTTTCAAATTTTTCAAAAATAGACCTTAAAATTACTTGAGTAATTGCCAAAAAAGTTTAGCAATTCCTCAGATTCCGCTGAAAGTGTTCTGTGATTTTTCGACTTTTCAAAGTAAAGTTGCTAATTTCTGTTGCCTTTTCAATTGATCACAATTATAGCAGGTCCCGATGGCTTTAAAAGAAACGCCAGTTGAGTCGATATAATGCTTTAATAAAACGCACGTGCTTTTAACAACGATGAACCGTTTTCTGGTTTTTATGCAAAGATTATGGGAATTTTTTACTTTATTTACTGTGTTTTATTTACTAAATATCATTTTTGTGATCGTATCAGATATTTTGGATATTCACATGTCTAAAAGGCTTCCTTTGAACAAATAAATTGAATTTTTAATGATATCAGTGGATAACTAATCGTTTTAATGACTATATAAAAATCGCTTTGAAGGACACTTTTAAGTTTTGCCTCTTTTTGTTTTTCTTTTTGACCATCATCATTGAAACATCTCACCCCATTTCAGGTAAAAAAACTGATGTTTTTTTGGCGTTGATTCTAAATGTATTCATATATATTTATAGATTATGAGTTTTTTCTTGTGGTTTTTGATGGTGGTTCTTTTTTGTATCTTTTTGTCTCTTTGCACAGTCTCTCCAAATTAAAATTCATTTGTGACTCAAATAGTTACTATCAAACTTTTCAGTAGATAACTTATGCTTTTAGTGGCTTCAACACTAAGTTTCCGTAACATTCTCTTCTTCGAGATCTATCTGCATTCGTTGTTACTTTGTAGTCTGGACACCTAATCCCTACAAAAAATGTAAAACTGGCTTTCTAAAGTGTTACAAAATAATTCTTTTAGTTAACTATGGTTGTTATTGTTGTTATGGTTGTTATGACGTTTGAAACTACTTGGTTTAGAAAAAATCATAGAAAACCTAATTTTGTTTTTCTTTTAACTTACTACCGCCATTCTGTACCATAGTCGCACTAAGCACAGCATGCATCTTCTTTCTAGAGAAAAAATTAATCTTAATAGCGTTTGTTTTATTATATTTAAGAAATTTTGGCTCTGATACTTCGAGTTTTTATTTGAAAAATGTGGCATCAGGATATCTGTCCTGTTAGAGTTTTATTCGTTTTTTGTCATGTCAATAATGACGGTTTCCATTGGTTAAGATAAACAGAGCAATTGACTATAAATGATTTTATTAGTGATCAACTTATAGTTTTGACGGACTTGACACCGTTTTATCCAAGGTTTCAGCGAATGTTCGAGTTTTGGGTATTTTTGTTGCAACTGTTTTTTGTCGTATGACATGTTCATGATGATGAGTTGTCCCAATGACTTCTTATGGATGTATAAAGATTTTAGCCCAAAAATTTCAATTTAAAGCTATTGGTTTTATTGAGGATAAAAATAATTGTTTTAGAAAATATCAAATTATATTTGAAACTTTGCCCTTTTGATATTTTTCTGTTGGTTTGTTACCGAGTCTCATCTGCTTTGAAGAGAAATAAACGCAGATTTGTTTTGTTTAGTTTTTACTTGCTGCTATTTTTCTTTCTTGGATAATCATTATTTACCTTTTGTTGTCAAACAATTTAGGTATGTTTGAGTTTTTTCTCTTCCTCAATTGGTAGACAATTATGTTCAAAATTTGGACAAGCAAGCCGGGTTGGAACATAATGCGCAATCGCACATTACAGAGCGTCCCTGTCAGAAAACTACTTAATAGATTGAAACTAGTTTGAAATATTGTAGTCCAATAGAAATTCAACAATGATTCTCCATTCAAAAATTGAGCAATCCTGATTAGCTTTATGTTTTACACTCCACGAATATGAAATAACAATAAGTTTTTAATTCTAGCTTAAGAAATTCTAGCTTAAGTGATTACTTCGGTAAAATTTTACACAAACATAAAATTAATTGTTCAGATTCATTTTCTTTCAATGTAAAAATGTAATTAGGTTGCTTTTGTTTCCAATGGGTTTTCTCGAAATAAAAAAACAGAACTTCTTTCGTCCACTTCCATTTTGCAGAGCGAGCACTTTTCATTTTTTGACCTGCAAATTGACTTTGAAACACCAAAAGATGAACCATATTGTTCAAAACTAAGCAATCTACCTAAGCAATCTACTGGAACTATTGATAGTTATAATCAGGAACAAAGCCTCAGATGGAGATTGATGTTTCCAATATTCCTAACAATTTATGGTCGGGTTTTTACAGTAGTTTACATTCATCAACCTGTAAGTAAAAAAATTACCAATGGTCAAAAATAGAAGAGCTTAACTTTTCATATGCGAATATAGTCGGAGCAATGTGCCAAATTTAAGAAAACTTAAAAAGTACGAAGAGGAACACAATTTATTTGTGAAAAGAACAATTATCAACAAGAAAAGAAGAGACAAAATGGTATCAGCTGGTGAGTAACAATATACATTACATACATACTCGCGGAGTAACCACTCAGGGTGTTTCAGTACTGAAACACTGTCATTTCCGAACTTCTCTTAGACTGTTTCCTGCTTTTCCATTCTCTGTTCGTGTCAGTAAATAACAATGCCCAGTCTGATTTTTCAGTAATGATTGTATTCTGAAGTTAGCATGATTTTACTTTATCCACAACTATGAAACATTTCAGTTGAATTAACATTCTAGTTTTTTTGCGTAATAATGTGTATGATTTATGGCATGAAACTTAGGGATTCCCAGGTTGAGGTGCCATCCGGAAGTGACCTCTGGTCAGATCGTACCAGACGAAAGTAACCTCAGATCAGAGCATCCCAGACCAAAGTGTCCACTGATAAGACCCAATTTCGCTCGAAATCTTCCATGATCAGACTAATATGCGCTTGAAACCGCCTCTGATCAGACCAACAAAAGCGGAAATGACCTCTGATAAGAGCATTACCATCCGAAGGTGACCTCTGATCAGAACATCCCCAGACCGAAGTGACCTCTGATCAAACTATTTTGCTCTCGAACCAAATCCCGGACCCTGTAATTTTGGTTTGGAAACACACCGTGTGCGTTGAACTTGGATCTGATCAGAGGTCACTTCCCTCTGGCGCCTCAACCTGGGCATGGTCACAAGGCATGGTATGTTTTTGAAAACTCAATAGAAAAAATTTACTTGACAGCTCTATTGTTGTCTGGATGAATAAATGTCAGAAAAATAAATGATTCAGAATTTAATTTTAATTTGAAGCTATCATTATTTTGTTCACCCTTCAATAAGATGCCATAGGCTAAATTTTGGAACTGTAATCGGATTCTAGTTTTAACGATCTTCAGCTTATAAACTCGATTGAACCAGGGCCGCATATGATTCTCATGACATAAAATGAAAACAAGTCCTGTCCGAGATGTGGAATTAAAATCTTTCCGAGAAATCCACATTTTATTTGGAAGTTCCTTCATAGATAAATTTTATAAAGATAATCTAATTTATTTTATATTTTCAGTTCAATATGTCCATGCGACAATGACAAAATGGCAAAACAAACTCCAGCAAAAAATTTTAATGAAAAATTACATATCATTTTGTTCACGTAGAAGAAAATGTCAAAGAAGGCATGACATTTCCAAAAAATGAGATATTTCCAATAGTTAAGAAAAATCTATAAGTCCAGAAAATCTATAGGTTAAACTAATACGTTAGAGTTACCCAGGAACGAGCATGTATCTGAGTAATCGACAATTGAAGCAGCATTCGAACAAATGTCGGAGCCATATTCGCGTCTAAATCGAGAATTGATGATCCAGTTTTGATTATGGAATAGACATCGAAAAATTTTAGCCAAATAGTCATTCAGGTGAACTGATTACTGAAGATGAGCTCTTTTCACCAATTTTGAAAAATCTCTTATAAAATTTGTAAAATTTAATAAATTCAATCAATTATTGTTGCCACGATATTGAGACTATGTGAAGAGTGGCGAGGAAAAAGTGACAAAAAACGATGGTGAAATCAACTGCAGTGTCTAATTTACGCAACTGCTGTGGTCGCAACCAGAGTTAAATCAAAACATTACTTGATGGTTTTATGACCTTTCCGAAAATACTCACCGCCTGAGCTTGACACTTCTAGATTGCAACAAAACCCGCTGCTTGGCCCAGGTGTCACCTCTAATCTACCCCTAATTAGTGGGGATTGAATGTAATGCTTATTCCACTCATATTTACCGAAGAATTGATTTTAAGAGTATAATTTCAAAAAATACACTAAATTAAAGCTCTTTTCTCCACTCGTTTTACACTTTTTGCAAGAGTATAATGTAGTGTGGACTGTTACAAACTCATAAATGTATAGGAAAATAGCAAAGAAGGCATGAAATTTCCAAAAAAAGAGAAATTTTTTATTAGTTGAGAAAATTGTTAAATCCAGAAATTCAGTAAGTTAAAATAATACGTTATAGTTACTCAGGAACGAATATGTAGTTGAGCAATTGACAATTGAAGCAGCATTCGAACAAACACCGGAGCCATAATTGCGTCTAGTAGGAGAATTGATGATCGAGTTTTGATTATGGATTAGAAAACGAAAAGTTCTAGCCGAATAGTCATTCAGGTGGGCTGATTACCGAAGAGAAGCTCTTCACGCCTATTTTGAAAAATCTTTTAGAAAATTTAGAACGTTTAATAAATTTAATCAACCAGTGTTGCCACGATCACGGTTACATTACTTGGCGATGAGTGACAGTCTCTCTTTTCTACTAATAATTACAATATGGAGACTAAGTGAAGAGTGGCAAGGAAAGGCGGTGGAAAACGATGGTGAAATCAACTCAGGTTTAGTCCAAATTATGCAACTGTTGTAGTCGCGACCAGAGTTGAATTAAAACATTACCACAGTTTTTATGACCTTCTCGAAGTTACTCAGCGACTGATTTTGAAACTTCTGGATTGCGATAAAAACCGCTTCCCGGGCCGAGGTCTCACCCTTAATCCATCCCTAATTAGCGGGGATTAGAGTGTGATGAATATTCCACTCTTATTTACCGAAGAAATTATATATATATATATATTTTTTTTTAAAAAACTAAACTGAATTTACGCTCTTTTCTCCGCTCGTTTTACACTCTTTGCAAAAGTGTAATCTAGGGTGGACTGTTAACAACTCTTCCACGCTTAATTAGAATAGAGGCTTATTTTTTTCAATTTTACACTCTTTACACTCATATCCGCGTTATTTTTGGGGAAAATCCTCGGCCCGGGTTGTTAGATAATCATGAGCGCATTCGTGTAACTTCTGTTTTTGTTTCAGTCATGTGTGTGTCTTTTGCTCTCTTTGGAGTGTCACTCGGATACAGAGGAAGTGAGTAATGTAAATAAAGATATTGTCATGAGAATGCGATTGATCATCCCATTTATTCATTATATTATTGTGATGGCCGAGAGGTAAGGTGTGTGATTGACACGCCACAGATTGAAGGTGCAATCACCTGGCTTGGTAAAGCTGTTTGTGTGAGGATGAGCTCTAACTTAACTATAGCTTCAGGTTGACCATAGCCTGACTAATGTTGGCTGCATTGATGGTATCACGTGAAAGTTTCAGACGCAAAAAATGTGACCAAAGTCAGCAAAAAAGTGCAATGCTGCTCATAAAAAAAGAACAGGCTGATATGTGGGGAATAATAAGACAAAGGGCATCTGAGAACAGGCCGCTGTAGCCTAATGCTGTTCCGCTACGATTACGCAGGAACCAAAATTTTTATTAATTATTATTCTATATGTCATGATGCGCGGGTTATTGTTAAACGCTTTCAAAAATTGAGAAGCTTATATCCACTTTCATTTATTGAGACAATTTTCAATTTTTTCATTGCATCCAGGCCTAACAGATGCACTATCAATTTGGTTGAAAATGCCCCCACCTATAGAATTCAAAGGTAAAAAAGAACTGTGGTCAATTTCTTCTATCTCAACATGAGTTATAGCGTTGCCTATAATGAGTTGATCTTTTTTTGTAAAATTTTTCGCTGGCTAGGGCTGTAAAAGTAATGGAGTTTTAGTCTGAGCCAGATGCTCTTAAATGTTAATGAAAAAATTTGAGCTTATTAAAAATTTGTGGCGCCTCCTAAAACAAAATTTGGGGACACAAGGGAGGGGGGGGGGGGGGCATTCGACCCGGGTGCTCTTCCATACCTTGCTTGTTTACAGACAGTTCCAACTAGTCAAATAGAAGCAACCCGTTATGTTTTGCTTTTTGAAAGACACTGACTTTTTTTTACGCCAATTAATTGTTGACACTTTTCAGCCCCTCTTCTGCCGGGGGAGTGGATGAAAGTGGACCCTGAATCTATTCATTCTTCGTATGAAGAGATGGAAGATTCCCTACTCCATGCGAACCTGGTGGGAGACCAGTTGAGGATGCAGGGATGCCAGCCATGGGAGCATTTCTTGGAGGGGGAGTGGTTCAACATCATCAACCCGGATGCCAATGAGATCGTCATCCAGATATACTGTGCCGGCAGAGTCCAGTGGGTCTTCATCGCTGGTATCCCACGGCACACCGCCGATGTGTACACAGTTAACCCGATGATCGCATGAAGAAGAGATCAAGAGGTCAGCTCAGATGAACTTACAGTCAACTATTTTGGAAACTTTCAATGTTTGTAGTTGAGAACGTGAATAAATTACTTGTGTATAAAAAAACAATAAACTGCGGTTAAGGCAATGAAAATTGTTCAAAACTGCTTTCAATTAAATTATTGTACTATTTTATCGTTTTTTAAGGGAAAAACTAGAGAAGAATTCGTTGGGAACCGGGAAATCCAATTAAGATAACTTTTCTCTTGAACCGAGTCGGAATATCCGCGATCTGGCAAAGTTAGCCATATTTTTGTCATTCCTCTATATTTGATTTCGACCTGTGAAAAAAACACGCTCGACCGAAAAAGGTACGAAAAGAACATGAATTACGCCAACTGAACAGAGCACTAACCCAATCTAGGAGTTTGCTCAATTCACCAGCTTATAGTTGCAAAAATGTCCAAGATTAGCATCAAAAACTGTGGAATTATGTAAAAGAAGAATAATGATGAACTATAATGAATTTAGATGTACTTTGACAGCTAAATTTTGGCTCTGAAATTACATCACCAGAAAGAAGTTCAGAAAGAAGATTTGTAAGAGAAAATGTAAATGCGGTTGTCAACCCCCTCATTCCCTTATTCAATAACAGCGGTGAATGCAGTAAAATTGCATAATCTAGCAGTGAGTTTACGTTATTTCATTTCTAATGTTTTCAAAGTGTAGTGTTCCCAAATGAATGATGTTAAATGTGAGGGTTGTTGGCTGGATAATAGGAGTGAAGGGAATTGAGCGGGTGAGGGATACAAGGAGGCTCGGTAATTTGCGTTTGCACATTAAGTTCCGACCCCGCTCATGTACATTTTTCAACTTATTTGTCTACCAAATGAGATTAAAAAATTAACATATCAACATATCGTTCAATTAACTACTAAAACTAAAAAAAACAAAAAAAACAATCTACTCTTGAGGGCCTATGAGACCTGTGGCTACCATAAAATGGCTACCAGAAAAGACTGCAAAAAAATCAATTAGTTAAAAATTTTAATTACGACCAAAACTCCGTGTCCATTTTTTGAAAACCACTAGTAAACAAATCAAAATGGCATGAGATAAAATTTATACTAAGAAGATTAACCGGTACTTGTTTGAAACAAAATCGGGGACTTTTCCTAAATGAGTTTATTAAAACATTGCTTTTTTTAATAAGAAAAATTTAAATTCGAGCTGACTAGAAACAATAGGCATCAATTGAAATCATTGAGAGAGTCTTTTATACCTCAAAATAGAGCGACTGAGGCCTTTCATTATCCAAACTATGTCATACGACTACAAAAAGAACGACAAATACAGGCAAAAACGAAAAAAAATGCACATAAAATTATGCACGAAAACGAAGTCCCCCCAATCAATTAAATATTAAGCTGATCACTAAAAACAAAGAATATCTTCGTCTGCATTTTTTGCAGGTGACAACATTTGTAAATCAAATGACGACGACTATTGTGATAATTTGAAAAGAAAACAAAAACCTACAAAAAAGGGTCAAATATGCAAAAATCACGAAAATTGGTTTTTTGAACACTAGTTGTTCCAAGAAGAAAGACCATTTGAGAAAAAAAACCGTTATGAAGAGCAAATTGTATTTCAATATATTAATGAGAGATGCTTAGCTACAACTTAACAGAAATAAAATTGGCAGATCTCAAAAATCTATCTCTTTTTTTTATTAAAAACAAATATTTTCAAAATTCATAGCCAACAAAAGCTTTGGACTAAAAGAGTAGACAGTTTGTCTTGCAACTACTCAGAAAACTAATTGCGACTGTTTTTAATGAGACTAAATCATAAGACTATAATAAACATTAAATACAAGCTGAACAAACAAGTTTCACGAACAACTTTACGAAACCACAGTTTTGAAGCCATTAAATTTAAAAGATATTAACCGCGAGAAAATAACATCTTCATTTCCATCTCCTTCGATCATCATAATGTCTTTTTGTAACACGACTAACACAAAATGACAACAAAAAGAACCACAAAAACTGAAAATATGTAAACTTCACAAAATTCTTCTGAAACAAATTGTCTAAGCACTGAAAAGCATCATTTAAAACGTTTAAACAACAGAAAAATTATTGTTTGATTGAACACAAGATTAAAAAACTCTAATTATTGAGGCTAATAAACGAAAACTATGCAGCATTGTAAAATACGGAAAAAAACGCAAACCAGAAAAAAAGGGATAAGTTGAAGAAAACTATTACTTTATTTAGAAGTTTAATTCGAAAGTCAAAACAACCATTAGCTATTTACCCATACCAGGGATCAAGTTCATTTGTTTATCTATAGTTGGCCACTACGATCTTTAATTACATATTATTTGGCATATGACAACAAAAATTAACAACAAATATAGGGCGAAAAAAACTCTACCAATTTCTGCAAGAGAACGGTGTCGCAGGCCTTCAAACCATATGTTGAGAAAACAAAAAATATGCTCAGTTTCAAAAGTCGTGAAGCTGTTTTTTCAGCTAGATTGCCAAATAATGTGACGACTTACAAAACAAACGAAAACAACAGCAAAAATAGGCATTCATGCACAAAAATCAGAAAAATTTGTATGAAAACTCGTAGTACCACAAGCAAGAAAGCCTTCGTTTAAAACAATCGGCAACAAAATTAATTTTTAGTCATTACGGAGGAAAAATTGACCTGTATTTACTGAGAATATGCAAAATGTTGACTGCAATAATATAAAAAATTGACATGTTCAAAAAATCACAGCAATTTCCTTAAAACAAATACATTCAATAACATAAGAGACATTAGGTAACAACCAAATGAATATAAAAGGTTCACTTGCACCTCTTAAGGACAAAATTCAGATCTTTGAGTGGTTAAATTTAAAAATCCGACTGCCAAAAGAACAAAAATTGAAGGCAAAAGACAAGAATTCGGTTAAATTTTTCAAAAACTCCGTGTAAAAAACATTTTGTCAGTAACTAACATTAAAAAAACCATTGCAAAATATTTTGGAAAACGGCAGCATCAAAATAAAAACCACAAAGTCTCTGATTCTAAGAATCCATGGTTTTATCGAACCTCTCCCTGAGATTGTCATGCGCCCATCAAACCTACCAAGTGTTCCAAATATTTGCGAATTAGACCAATTGTTGAGCGGAATACTTCAAATAACTTCAAATACTTCAAAAAAAACAACGATGCATTTTGTATAATTATCGAGCTAAATCTGCAAAAAACGGCAAAATTTTATTTCCAGAGGACTTTCATACGGCGCCTAATTGCAACTAGTGCTCTTTTTGAGAGTCTGTTAAGGTTTCTGTTAAAAACTTTAGCTTATTTTGAATTATATTAGCGAAATTGTGCCAAATTTTAGCAAAAATTACTGAAAATGTGAACAAAAACAGTCGAATGTTCACGAAACTTCAAACCTCGATAACTCTCTGTAAAAACGAAAATTGAAAAAATCTTTTTAATTCCGTATTCTACGCTGGACGGGTTTTTTAATGATACCAATCACATTTCTCTACGATGAATTAAGAGAATGTAGATAAGGATTCAATTACATTGTTCTAAACAATTCGTTAATTTTTTTTCAGTTTTAAGTTGCGTGAACAACCAACTCGTTTTGGTTGCGATAAGGACAAAAGTCAATGTTTTTTCAAGTTTCACTTCTGACTTGATTGTTGCACGACATGCTCCAGGGGAAAGAGGAGGCCAACTAACTCATCACAGACGGTTGACCAGATCGTCATAGAGGGTGTAACTTAAGTTGCCTAGAGAACCGTTTCGGAAAAAGGTCAAGAAAAAACGGGAGAATCAGCCAAAACGCGTGCGAGCGCGGAGACCGGGCGAAAGTACGTGCCGTAAGCCGTTTTCACCTTCACCACACCGTGTTGTCCATCTCGTCTAGGGTAGAATTCGAGAACACGTCCAAGGGGCCAAATTCCACGTGGAGTCATATATTTCAGAATCCAAACAATGTCGTTGACTCCCAGCGGTGTTTGTCCACTATCGCTCCATTTGGACCTCTTTAACAGTGTCGGAAGATACTCCTTGACGAGTCGTTTCCAGAAATGGTTGACCATTTGCTGCACATTCTTCCAAGACTTGAAACTGGCGGGTTCTTGGCTGTCAAACTTTCCTGGTGAGAGAGAATTGAACGGTCTGTTGATCAGAAAATGGTTTGGCGTGAGAGGCATTTCATTTTCCGGAATGTCAGCGACAATCGTTAGTGGTCTGGAGTTCAATATAGCTTCTGTCTCGACCAAAATTGTCCTGAACACATCAAGCGACAATCTTCTGGAGCCTACAATGATCAATAGAGTGCGTTTTGCGGTCTGGATCAAGCACTCCCAAATACCACCAAAATGAGGTCCGTAGGGAGGATTGAACTTCCAGGTTGTGTTCGTTGCTGCCATTGCTTTGTAGATTTTGTCGTTGTCGAGACGTTTCACAGATCTTTTTAGTTCCTCAGATGCACCAATAAATGTCTTGCCATTGTCACTGAGCATTGTTGTTGGCTGAAATCTGCGGCCTACAAAACGTCGATAAGCGTTTAGAAAAGTGTCAGTGTTGAGATCGGGACAAGCTTCTAGATGGACACACCTAGTAATCAGGCAAGTGAAGATGAGGCCGTAGTGTTTTTCAATCTGTCCTTTGGCATCTTCTATTTTAAAAGGTCCAAAAAAGTCGACTCCGCTGTTCGCGAAAGGATACTGAGTAGAGTCTGTCGGAAAACGGCAGGCAGGAAGGGGAGCCATGACAGGTTGAATGTTTTGAGCGGCAAATCGTCTGCGGAGAGAACATCGGTACTTTATACTCAAAAGTGTTTTCCTGAGGCCAATGATGTGGTATCTTTGCTGCACAAAAGCTTTCACTGGCTGTGTTCTTTGATGAAGGCAAAGGTTGTGTGCATGCTCTATATAGAGTCTCGCTATCTTGTCTTTTGCGTGCAGTATAATCGGAAATTTCTCGACTTCGAGGTTATCTGGCGCAAATTGCAATCTTCCGCATGACCGAAGCATTTCATTGTTGTCCAACATTGGGTTGAGCGAACGGATTTTGCTCTTTGAATCTATCCTGGAACCACGTTTCAGGGCTTGGATTGTTGAAAAGAAATTTTGCTGCGACATTTTGATCAGCCGATTTTTTGCGAGAATGACGTCTTCTGTTATATACTGCTGATCTTTAGGCCTTTGTTTTCCAATCCGAGAGACCAAATTGAAGACTGTTGCTTAAGTCAGGTGCAACTTGTTCCAAGTTGAGAACCGTGTCGGTCGATTATTTGCTCCGACAAATTGCGTGAAATTTCATGCGTTGCTAACATATGCTCTGGAGAGTTTTCAGGAGCACTGAGCTGTCTTGTTGAAAGACATGCTGGCGCTGTTAGCCACTTGGCTGGTATTTCGTCTGGATTGAGACCACGGGTCCCGTGGTCAGCTGGATTTTCTTTGGCGGTAACGTGTTTCCATTGGTAAGCATCAGTTGATTCAAGGATTTCTTTGAGGCAATTCGCAACAAAAACAGGTTGTTTCTTGGTTGTAGATAACCAGTCAAGTACTACTTGACTATCTGTCCAGAGTGTAGAACGAGTAATGTGAAACGATGACTCTTTCATGATGGTTGAAAGGATGCGCACTCCGATGACTGCGGCTTCCAACTCTAATTTGGGTATGCTGATATGTTTAATTGGAGCAACTTTGCATTTGCCTATTAAGTAACAAGTTTCAACATCAGTGGCTAAGTTAGGAACTGTTTTCAAGTATGCAACGGCTGCAACTGCTACAGCTGAGGCGTCGACAATTACATGGATTTCATTTTCACTTTCTGGTGAATGGCAACTCTTATTGAGAGTTCTGTTCAATGTCAATTCTGGTGAAGAAAAGTATAAGTCCAAATTCTTTTGAATTGGTTTAACTACTTGGGTGGCAATTTGTTCACCCCATTTTTTCTCAAGTTTCCAAAGTTCTTGAAGAACTATTTTGGAACGGATCGTTGATGGTGACATTATCCCAATTGGGTCAAAGATCGAGGAGACAAGACTAAAGATCTTACATTGAGTGTACGCTAAGGCATCTTTTGGGAAATCAGCGAGAGGTTTCATAATAAAACAGTCTTTCTCAAGATTCCATTTAACACCAAGAACTCCAACAATATCTGTCTGTTGTCTTTGTCATCTGGAGGGATTTGGTTTAGGACTATAGAGCTGTTTGAAACAAATTTTGTGAGTCGAAACCCACTTGTTTTTAGACAATGTTTTGTTTCAAGAACTGCCTTACAAGCTTCTTTTTCTGTTGCATGTGATTGGATGTAGTCATCTATGTAAAAGTGCTTTCTGACGGCTTTGAGGGCCTCTGGGAAATGTTGAATGTTCTCTTTGGCACAATGGTTAAGAACGTATATTGCGCACGAAGGCGAGCAATTTGCTCCAAAGATGAGTCTGGTAAATTGGTATTTTTGTATCTGATTGTCTGCTGACCAGAGAAATCGAAGAGCAGATTGATCAATCTGATGGATGGCGATTTGCATTAACATGCCTTCGATGTCCGCAAGGACTGCAACGGGATGTTCTCGAAATCTCATCAGGACACCTAAAAGGTTATTAAGGAAATCGGGTCCTGTAAGAAGGTTTGAATTAAGCGATTGTCCGCGGAATTTTGAAGCGGCATTTGCAACTCGGCGGATTTTTCCTGGCTTGTTGATATTTTCCACAGGATGGTGTGGCAGGTACCAAATTCTGTCTGGTTGAGGATCTTGCATTTCCACCGGTTTGACATAGTTTTTCTCAAGGTCTGTCAAGAGAGTCTTATTGTTTTTTTCTTGCAACAAAGGTTTACGCTGAAGGCGTGTGTTGAGGCTTTTGACTTGGTTCAGTGCAGAATAGAAGTTGTTTTCGAACTTTATTTCTGATTTCCAGGGCAGTTTGATTTCATATCTCTCGCCATTGTGATTGATAGAGTTCTTCAAAATATCAAGAAACTGTTCTTCTTGTTTTGTGTAAACTTGTTCACGGTCCTTCTGAATGCCATCTGCTTCAATACTCCAGAACTGTTGAACAAGTTCGTCAAGTCCATTTTCATCTTTTCTGTTTCTTGACACATGGAAAATAAATTTCTTCTTCTGCTGACTTGCGGGCTGCTGAGTGGTTGCTGAGATACGGTTCTCATATTCACCGGCGAGAGTCCAACCAATTTTAGTTTTCACACCAAACGGTTGATTTTGATTGCCAGGTATAACATGTGTAGGGTAAGTGAATGCGAATGCATTAACACCGAGGAGGGCGCCGATTTTGCCATCGGCAATATTTGGGAAATGTATGTGGCGCAAACTGTTGAAGGCATCACAAATTTGATTAAGTTCAAAAATTTTCGCAGCTGCGACGTTCAGGGACGGGGTGCTGAACGTTCGAGAGAGTTCAAACGATATTTCAGTTGACTTATATGGAGTTATTGTGACTGGCTTTGAGAGGGACATGAGAGGGAATTTTTGAGAGGGACATGCTGTTCTCTGTATTGAGAAGTTGTAGTGGTACTGACTGTTGAGTTTCACGGGGAAGCCCAAGAAATCCAGCTATGGCGTCCAATACAAAGCTGAATTGGCTACCGGGATCTATGAGGGCGTAGGTATCGAATCCTTTTCCCCCTTTGAGGAATGAAACCGGAATAAGCTGCAATTGCTCATAACAATTTTTTGGTGTTTCTGAGCACTGGTTAATGCTGAACGATTGGTTAATTGCATTGCCGTTTAAATTACGTCGTTGCACGTTTTGATGGCTTTGGTTGTTGAAAGTTAGGGGCTGTTGGGGGCTTTTGGGGGCTTTGTTTGTTTGACTTTTCTGTTGAGAAGATGTATTTGGATTTTGACTTGAATCGTTACTACTAGAAGAAGCTGTTGGATTGCTAACAGAAACAACTTCAGCAGAAAAAAAGCTGTAGGGCGTTTGATTTGCTTGGCAGGATCATGAAGAGTTATGTGGTGGAATCCACTGCAAACCTGACATCGTTTTAGCGATGGGCACGATTGTTTGTGGTGCTTGTTGCTCAAGCAGTTTGTACAAATATTGCTTTGGCTGACAAGGTTGTATCGATCACCTGGTGAGCACAACTGATACTCAGGGCAAGTGGCAATGCTGTGTTCTTTCTGCTGAGTCCTTTGCTTTCCCACTTACAGAATTCTGCAAGTAGGTTATACGATGCGTGTCTGTAATGGAAGTGTTGTTGTGAATCATTGTGTTGAAGTTATTGATCCACTCGTGAAAGTGATTAAGGTTACCATTGAAATTCTGAAGTTTCAGAGGTGGCAATTTGATTGAATGTTTGAAATCATTATTTCCTATTTCCTGTGTTACATTAGTGTTCGAGTGTACTGAGCTAATATGTTGGTGTACAGTGGTTAGTAAACTCTGGTCGATTAGAGGCTAGCTGAACTGATTTTGTCCAACAGGATTTAGCTGTTGATTAATGCACATTGGGCCATGGATCGTGGAAATTACTGGGGCTTGAAGGTTCGATTGAAGTTGAGAGCCAGGAATAAACTGGTTGTTACACAACTGACTGGGCTGTGCCATATTTTGATTAATTGAGAAGCTTGTGCTGACGAGGCCGTGTTGACTGTTCACAGGTTGTGGAAATTGCAGAGGAGCTGCAATTACGTTTGATTCTGAAGCTACCTGGTTTGGCTGAAAATTAGGGGCTGCAGGATTTAAGACGGTATTTTGATGCGTTTGTTCCATGAGTTGCATGGTAATTGGTGGGACACTTGTGGAGTGTACCCCAGTTATAGGATTAATACATTGATTGGATTGTAGGCAATCGTTTTCTAAGACTATTTTATCAGTTTTACTTGGAAGATGTGAGGTTCTGTTTGCCACTGTGGGTAAGCAGGGGACTTTTTGCCGATAACAGTTCAAAAGTTGACTATCGGGGTATGCAGTTGTTCCTATGTAAACTTGAGAAGGTCCAAAATTCTGTTGCAGATTGGGAAAATTATGATATTGAGGATTTCTGTTGGCAAATGAATCCTTATTGTTTCTTTGCTTTGGCAAGCTTAAAGGATTCCTCCAATGCCAAGTTTTGGGCAAATAGACCATCTGCATGTAATTGAATAGTTGGATCAGTCAAATTGAAAGGGTTTGAAAGTGAGTGATTGCTTGAAAGGTTCAAATTTTGGATTGGAGGCAAAAGGTTCTGCGACGTGTTAAAGTTGTCACTCAAGATGATTTGAGCTGTTTCAATTTCGTTGACCTGTCTATTTACCAGAGTGGTGGCAATTTCGAGTTTCCCCAATCTTGTTGGAGATGTGAATTCCTGGCTGGTATCTTTGTCAATGTAGGGAAAAGATTGGGAGCATTTATTTGGTTTTCAAAGTTATTTTTCGATTTTAGACTTTCATGAATTTCCTTTATAGGATTTTCTTGGTGGGCTTCAAGCACAAGTTGAATTTGAAGTCTTGGTTCATTAGATGTTTGTAGAAACAACGATGGTTGTCTTGGCCGTGGTGGTATTGGGGGTGGCTGATTGATGATGTTACTGCTTGTCTGCTTTTCTTCTATATCGCGCTGATGCTGGATTCGTTCCTTGTCGTCACTGGGCGCAGGTGTTGATTGCTGAGACAAGTTTCTTCTGCTGGAGATCATTCTGACATCATTTCTAATGCGACTGGAAGACTGACTGAGCTGGCCATCATCGTCCAAGAGATCGACTTGCAGTTCCAATTCATTGAGTCGAGTTATTAATGTCGTTTGCCTATTCAATATTGATGATGCAGCGCTTTGATGTGGCTGCTGTCTCATCACGTCCTCTGACAGTCTCTTGAGCTCCGCTTCCTGGCCTTTGATCTTGTTGATCATCAAAGACAATGATCGGAAACTCCTTTTCTGCTCCACTGTGTTCTCAAGGAGATCGAGCAGTTTCTTTATTGACATTTCTGTCGCTTTGAACATATTGATGGCAAACTGACATTCAGCGCTGTTCTGCTTCAACATCTTGGTGGCTGTTGCTTTGTTGAAGCCAACTGTTGATGCTTTTGGTGAAGCAGCTCGTTACTGAAGGTGAAGAACGGCTTTGAGAACCGGAGCGACGCAAATTTTTGATTTGAAAAAAGGTTGTCTAAGGTTTCAATGCTAATGATCCTAGTTTTTTTCTTGTTCAAAAGACCAGCGAAGCAACTTTTCTCAAAATTGATGTCCTAGGATGTGTTTTGTGTGCTAAATCTAGCTTTTTGCACTAAAAAAAACCTAAAAGCTTTTCCGAACGTTCGCAAGTTTTAACCGTTTTTCGTTCAACAGACCTAAATAATTGCTTGTTTTTTGCTGAATTAAAACAAGTTTCGCCTAAATAGCTGGCTTTAACTGTTTGAGCTAGTGTGTGTGGCTACTGTGGTTTACAGGAAAACTGTGCCTTGCTATAATTATGCAGTAGAACCAATATTAGACCAGAACTCAAATAATTGTTACATTAAACTCCTTTTTCTTGAAAACTTCAATTAACTCGTCTGTTTTTCTCAAATTCGAATAAATTACCAAGCTTATAATGCTACCCAAGAAACTTTCTGAGCTGCCTAACCCTAACCGAGCACTATGATTAAAAAATACCTCTCACAGTTTTTTGCGAATATATAACTTTGAAACCTGTTCTTTTTCTAGGAGTTTATTGCTGTTGTGACGGCTAAAGATAAGAAATTTGTAAAAATACGATACGTTTAGGCAACAAGAGTTACAGAGGGGCTACTGAAAGCTAGAAAATTGCAGAGACGAGTCATATTGTGAAGATCTTTGGAACTCTTTGGTGTATTGACTTTTTTCGGGTTTTGCAAAAACTTTTTCGTTTTCTTTAAAACTGTGTGACTTTATCTGTTGTTTTTCACTCTTTCTTCTTTATCTTTAATATGCATTGTTTCTACTTCAAAGCTCTCTCCGACAGATATCGTCTGAGATCTGCCTTTCAAAATAACTGAGAGTAGGAAAAAAATATTCAATTTTCTGGTGACTACTGGAACCAATTTTCTTCTAAAACTCCTCTTCTGCTAATGGTAACGTCTGAAACCAATAGGGATAAAGGGATTTCGCAGACGGCAACTTCTGAGACCGAGGACTTCTGCAAAAAGTCAAGTTTGGACGTTTTTTCCAAAAAAAAATTAAAATAGTATTTATTTTCGTCAAATGAAAGTTTTGATATTTGGTGTGGCGCCTAAGGACTTTCAATTTACTTCCCTATACAGTTGAAACTATCAAACTGACTGACAATTACTTGTTTTAGGGGTTTGTTTAGTGGTTTATTTGGGAATTCAATTGAATATGTCGTCAGAAAACTAACTTGTGTTTTTGAATTTTCTGAATTCAAAAAATTTTTTCTGACATTTCTCATTTATATGATACTGATTGGATAAATCTATGGAAAAGCCTTTCTGTTTGACTGCAAACTATTTCAAGAGAGTGTTTTATTGGTTTATTCAGCAATTGAAACGAATATGGATTGAGAAAACTAAATTGTGTTTTTTGAATTTTCTGAATTCAAAAAATTTTTTCTGACATTTTTTATTCATATGATGCTGATGTGATATATCGATCAAAGTGGCTTTTTGTTTGATCGAAAACCAATTCAGAAGAGTGGTTTAATTGTTTTTTCCGCAATTCAAACGGATATGTAGTCAGAAAACTAAATTGTGTTTTTTGAATTTTCTGAATTCAAAAAATTTTTTCTGACATTTCTTATTGATATGACGCTGATTTGATATATCGATGCAAATAGCTTTCTGTTTGACTACAAAACAATTCAAAAGAGTGGTTTAATAGTTTTTTCCGCAATTGAAACGGATAGGTAGTCAGAAAACTAAATTGTGTTTTTTGATTTTTCCGAATTCAAAAAATTTTCTCCGACATTTCTTATTTATATGATACTGATTGGATATATCGATGCAAATAGCTTTCTGTTTGATTACAAACCAATTCAAAAGGGTGGTTTAATAGTTTTTTCCGCAATTCAAACGGATATGTTGTCAGAAAACTAAATTGTGTTTTTTGAATTTTCTGAATTCAAAAAATTTTCTCCGACATTTCTTATTTATATGATACTGATTTGATATATCGATGCAAATAGCTTTCTGTTTGATTACAAACTAATTCAAAAGAGTGGTTTAATAGTTTTTTCCGCAATTGAAACAGATATGTAGTCAGAAAACTAAATTGTGTTTTATGAATTTTCTGATTTAGGGAACATTTCTCTTATTTTTGTGTTTTTTTTTTCGCAGATTTTTCTTTAAAAATGAGAAAATTGCCTTTACTCGCTTTGAAATTAATGAAATTAGTCAAAGTTTTTGAATCGAGTTGTTATAGTAACAAATAAGGTTTTTTGGGGGACAAATATCAATTTTTTGGAGGCTTTTTGTCGAAAAAAAAGTAGAGATTTTGGATGGCTCTAACAGGGGAACAGGACATCAGAGGTAACGTCTGAGACCTCGGGCGGACTTCTGCTGCTGACGTCTGAAACCAGTAAAAAAACTAGATCCTCTCGTCGGGGTGACGTTTGTAACCCAAACTTGGCTTCGTCGCTGAAAAAATTGCTGGTCTTTTTTTTGTTTCTTTTCTGTGTCTTTTTTGTGTCTTTTCTTTGTCTTGACCGGCTGCCAGCTTTCGGGTTCCGTTTACTGTACTCGGCACTTGATGGTTGCACTGACCGCTGATGCTCTCTTCAGTGCGTCGCACAAGTTGTGGAACAAAGAAACTATTTGCCGGTAACAGGGGAGACTTTTGTCCTCAAAATTGTTTTGGGGAAAAAAGGTTTTGTTCTTTGAACGAGGAGTAAACCATAAAATGTAAGAGAATGTAGATAAGGATTCAATTACATTGTTCTAGACAGTTTGTTAAGTTTTTTTTCAGTTTTAAGTTGCGGGAACAACCAACTCGTTTTGGTTGCGATAAGGACAAAAGTCAATGTTTTTTCAAGTTTCACTTCTGACTTGATTGTTGCACGACAATGAATATATCGATCGGCCAAAATTGACTGAACAAAAAAACCAATTGAGTATATAGTTCCTCCCTCCCCCACTAAAGTGGGGGTCGAAACAATAAAAACTTGTATGTCTTGCAGAAATAGCGATGCAGTGGTAAAAGATTGCACAATTGAGCATGAGGCTGAAGGTTCGAGTATCGGACTCCGCTGTTAGGTTTTTGTAATCGCAAGATAAACTTTTGTAAGAATCATGCGAGATATCAAAAGATAAACGTTTGGTCTCGTCTAGGGTAGTTCGGGTCAGCAAACAAGTAACGCACCATCGCTGAATCCTGTTCTCTAAACTGAGTTTTTTTCTTCCGCGGTAGACGAGACTTTGTACGGATACCACCGATTCAGTGGAACGCCGTTTTATTGCTATGCTTGATATTCGGAAAACTTATTTCAGATCTCTGGAGAGTATGAATTGTTGATTAATACTATACAGAACACTAGCAAACAACCGAACCAAGATCGGTTAAACTTCAGTAGAATGTAAATACACTTACCATAGATCGCATGGCTTTCCATCAAAATTGACACCTGAGATGTCATTTTTCATTAATTTATTTAAATGGATTCCAAATGAATC
>NC_134473.1:12086135-12093635 GCF_964194025.1 Convolutriloba macropyga | reverse complement strand
CTCGCAGTCTCAAAAATGTGTGAACAAACAGGACATTCCCAGGCCAACAAATTCAAAAATTTCCATGCGAAAACAAAAAGCTATCCGAAGATTTATTGTGGTATCATCTGAGTATCCAAAGAAGAAAAAAAAGAGACAGAGGTCAATTTCCCATTCTTATATACAAAACATTGTGTGAACCTTAAAACGTAACAAATATGCACCATCAAACTACCCACATTTATAGTCTCTCCCATAAAGTTGAAATAAGCGAACGTTCGAAAAATGCCAAAACGTGCAATAGAGCATCAATGTGCTCATTTGAATGTCAACAATTACTCCATTAAATTTTCGTTCATCAGTTTTTTCTACATGTTTTAAATTTGAACTTCGACTTTTGAACTCTGTCCTGTGGCTTTTGAAACGTTCGCTTATTTCAACTTTATGGGACACGCTATCTGCTCTTATTTCATGAGCGTGACTAACAATTCTAATAGGTGCTTCTGATTTCAGCTGGACATATTAAAAAAAACCGATTTAAAACGTTTCAAAAGCTACTTAAAAACTACTTCTGATTTGGAACAGCTGTATTTGAAAATTTATAAAACTGTTATTGACGAGCAGTTTTTAACTAAAATCTTGGAATTGAAATTTTACCTCAATTCTAGGATCGCTATTGGAAGATATTAGCGCCTGTCGCTGCAAGTTATCAAGTCGCTCCTGAAACCGCTCATAACGGGCCAGCTCTTCGTCCGATATAGCCGTGAGTGCTTGGACTGCTGCCTCTTGACGCGCTGATTTGCGGTTCAAATAATCCAGCTCGTTTCTCAGATTTCTTTCAATGTTGGCCCAGTGAGTCTCGAAGTCCCTCTCATAAATATTGCACTAAAAAACTTGACGGGCTTCTCAATGGTAAGTGGAGCACCGACAAAAAATATTTTGAACATCTTAACAAGATCCTTTAAAGTTTCGAATCTTACAAACTACTGATTGTTGTAAGTTAAAGTAGAAGAGAAATGGTAAAAAAAGTGAGAGATATTTTGATGGAGAGTCTGTGAGAAGGATCTGCATTTGATCAAAAATGTTTTTTAGGGATTGATCTAGTTCCGAAAACTGAACTCGATAGGTCAGTCCAAAAACCAAAAAGGCGTAGGAAAATTTTCGGTTTGTTCCATTCCAACCACAAGAAGACTTCGGAATGTTTGGTTTTGTCTACTTCACTCTTTTTTAACATAAAAACCGGTCAGTTTTGAAACCTAAGAAATGACTTAGTAAAGACTGTTTTTTCTGCAGCAAATTCAATTTAAGCGAGGAAAATATACTTTTTTAAACCCTTTGTCGTGCTTGCCGACTAACTAATTGAATGTAAGAAGGTTGATAGTGAAAAACCCAATGAAAAGTGTGAATAAGGTAGGCGCTTAAAATAGCTTAACAAGAAGCTCTAGTTGTTCAACGAATATTTGGCTTGAGAATGGATTCCTTGAGGAACATCGTGAGAATGAGTTATAAGAGATGCCCATGTGCCAGAGCTTATGGGCTAGAATTTAGTGCTGGTACTTTTTCACCGCAGTTGCGCCTGCTTAAACTCCCCTAAAAAAGACCGTATTCAAAATTTTTTTTAAGCATTGTTTGAAAAATGCAGTACATACATCGATCTTTGATAAAGAAACAGTTTATTACTTCACATTTCGCCATTTCAATAATATGATCATAATATAGAGTACAGAAAAAAATTTCTTCGAGTTATATATTGGAACTAAAAAATAACGACGCTTTCATACCGCCAATTATGAGTCGACATTAAAGGCATATTTTGTCATAATTAGGTCGAAAACTTAATCCCATGATTGGTTGTGATAGTTTCATATCAAGTCCCACGGGCTGCTAAGGCATAGCCATGGCCCGCGAGGCATGGCCAAATGACTATATTGCTAATTAAATAATCCTTATTTTACAAAAGATTAAAATCGGGGTGAAATGATAGAGGGGTTAAATGATAGAGGGGTTAAATGATAGAGGAGTTAAATGATAGAGGAGTTAAATGATAGAGAGGTTAAATGATAGAGGGGTTAAATGATAGATGAGTTAAATGATAGAAGAGTTAAATGATAGAGGGGTTAAATGATAGAAGAGTTAAATTAATAGAGGTGAAAAAGCGGTCAGTGGATCGAACACGTCAGAAATCCAACACGTCAGTGATTTCAGTGATTTTCTTACGTTTAAATTAAACAAACGTTGAGTTGTTATATCACCAGTAAAGTAGTGTCGACTCTGGTAATAAAATCATTTGAACTAGAAGATAAAGAAAACTGCTGAAAACTTTTAAGGATTATGTCCACTGGTAGCTGCCATTATTCAAAACCTGTCAAAATAGGCTCCCCAGTCGAGACCAGATGGTTATCTTGCAAGATTCTGCCAGAATCTTGCAAAAACTGCCTATCTTGCAAGATCTGACAGAAAAATGGTTATCTTGCAAGATCTGGCAGAAAAATGGTTATCTTGCAAGATCTGGCAGAAAAAGATTCTTGCAAGTTCGTTCCGGTCAAGCTGTCCTCTTATTGGCTCTCATTCATGCAACACATTTCATTTCGACCAGAAATTTACTCAAGAATCAGTTGCGTGTTTTTTAAGAAAAAAAATAAATTTGAATAGATTTTAAATCTGGAAATATGAATTATCTGAAGAAAACAAATTAAAATCTGTCTTTGAGAACTGTTAACACAAAATAATTTAAATTCAGCTTTATCAAGATTTACAAAACTACACGTCTATATTACCTTTTCTGGTGAAAAAATTATGTGTTATTTTTCTTTGCACCTTAAACAGCTTTATTTCGTTTAATTTAGCTCCTTACGCTTAATTTTTCTTGCCAATGCCCAAAAAATTTGATGCTTAGATTAATACTTTTCTGATGTTTTTTTAATAATTGTCTTTTCGCGTTTTTGTCGATGCGCAAAATATGTGTACATTCGAATATTGCAACCGTTTTAGCGTTTTCTTTCCAAGTGTAAGGTCTTTTCAAGTGTAAGAAAGTTTTTTTTGCAAACGGCTATCTTGCAAGATTCTTGCAAAACGAACGGTTATCTTGTAAGATTCTGGCAGAACGAATGGCTATCTTGCAAGATTCTTGCAAAAAATGGTTATCTTGCAAGATCTTGCAAGATTCTGGCAGAAATTCTTGCAAGACGATGTATCGTCTTGCAAGATTCTGCCAGATTCTGGCAAAATCTTGCAAGATAACCATTCGGATCCGGCTTGGGCTTATTAAACAAGCAAAGACAATTCTGACATTATTTGACAATATTTGACAATATTGCGATTGAAAAACAAAATAATGACTTAACTGCTGTAATAATATCCCAATTATATCTTAACAAAGTTGCTAAATTAGGATAAATAGAGGTTGCCAAGTATTTCAAAAAATTGGAAACTTTTGCGATAATTTTGGCGATCACAAGTCATATGGTTGCGCATTGCTCCAGCTACTTGGTAGAGCCTTTATTAAAAAGAACCCTTACTCTTATGCTTCCTTTGATAATGCGTCAGGGGCATGTATGTGATTAAACGTTTATAATATAACGAGCAACCATTTTGTGCTCCGCTTTGATATTTAATTCGCTGTGAATTACAAATTAAACTTACTTCTCTAAAACGATTAAATTAGCTGTCAAGGGTGGTTGGCTTAGATTGGTTGGCCAAAATCTTCTTAAAAGTTGTGGTTTTACGGTAGAGAATTCTAGTTTTAAAATTCTTTAAATAAGTTGTTAGAAATGTTTGTTGAATGAACTTGGAGTTCTAGGTGCAAAATTAAAAAATTTTTTGTTTGGATATAGAAATCTAACACAACATAGTGCTGTGCAGAAAAGAACAGTTTTGATCTCAAAAATCTTTCCGTTCACAGCTTATTTTTCCTCAAACTATGTGTGTTCGACACAGCCATTTGTTTAATACTACGGCTCTTAAGAATAAAATGAAATACTTTTTTAAAAAAATTAATTCCATTTGTAAAAATCTAATCTTCTGGTAATTACCAACTGTAGTGATGGGCAAATTGAAATCACTCACCACTTACACCAGACCAATTGCAATTTTTAAAATTCTCTTAAAAGAATCTTTCCAGATCGAAAAAGTAAAAGAATCTGATCTCTTGCCATTATGTTGTAAAAAGTATGTTTTTAAGGCTACCGTGACTGAACGTCCGTTCTTAATCAGAACCGATTGAGTGAAAGTGCAAGTCTTGGATAAGTACTGCATCAGAATCTGATTATGTTATTTTTTAGATTTAGCACGTCTAAAATCAATCCGTAAGTCTTGACAAGTCTTGAGTCAAGTCTTGGCCAAGACTTGACAACTCTTGCGCAAGTCTTGGCCGATATTTCATAAGTCTTGGCTCAAGTTTTGAGCACAGTTTTTGTTGTTGGTTTTCTTTCGTTTGGTAACCAAAGAATAATGCCGCCACTTAGAGTAGCCTGAAAAACTCTCAAAACTCTCCAGAGTGAAAAAAGACACAACATTGCAAGAGCACTTGCACAAAGTTCACTCAATAGAGAATGAAAACAAATTATATCGCCCCAAGATACCAGTCATGGCCACTTTTATTCTCCCATTGAAACATGTTTTGATTTTTGGATTGAATATATCAGACAATTGAAGTCGGTGTATGCTCAATTCAGAAATAGCTTGGTCAGATTAGCAAAATTCTCGTAAAAATTTTTCTAAGCAAAGTTTCCTAATTTCGAAAAACATTAATTATAAACAATTTCTTTTTGAACAATTTCTTGTCAAGTCTTTGTAAAGACTTGAATAAGACTTGCCTAGTCTTGGCAAAGAATTGACTTAGACTTGAAAAAGTCTTGAGCAAGTCTTGACATGACTTCTCAAGTCTTAAGACTTGAGATAAGTCAGTACTGATTTGTCAATTCATTACGCGTATTTCATTGGAGAAGTACTGATCAAGACTTGAAATTCGTTCGGGGTAGTAGATTTCACATCTAAAATTGATAGAAAAAAAATATAGGTCCCAAAATCTTGCCTGGAAAAGGGTGAAGTAGTTGTTTTCCCTGGCAAGATGGCTTGAAAAATTTTTTTAAAGATTTTGAATTATTTATCTCTAGGTGGCTGATCGGCAATTTTGTGCAACTGGTTTCGACTCCTGAAAGCTGTAAATGTTTGAAAAGCTCGGAGTTTACTAAAAATACGTTTCTTGCCAATTTGTAATAGAATTGTTAAATCTTTTCCGTTTGAGCCAACCCCCCCCCCCCCCCCAGTGGCTGCATATTATTTGCAGCCCCAGACGCACGTGCCATAATTTTACATAACGATTTATTATGTGATGGCATGTGTTTTGTAACTGGAGGGGGAGGGGGAGGAGCATAACGTACGGGGTAGGGCAAAAAACGTGGAAGATCCGAAATAAAACCTTCACAGCATAATCCATTCTAAACAGAGCCTCTCTATGTTGCTTTCTGTAATCGACTACTTTGCTCAGGTCAATTCCCTCGGCAGTTCTAGCCGCTGAGTTGTCGTAGATTGGGGTTGATTTGTAGTTACCCTCCTTACGAGGAGCCAAGTTGCGCAATCGTCTCAGAAGGGGTACTTTATTTGAAGATGAACCTCTCTTGGTTGTTTGGTATTCTTTAATTGGATCTTTTTCCTTAATTTTTGTTGTTTTGATTTACTCTTTACTTTACCCTAGGGCCAAACCAAATTGAGCCCCCCCCCCCCTCCAAAACCGATTGACTTCAGAAGCATGTGAACAGAGTACCGGTGCACCCATGGGCTAGTATTTGCAACATGACTTTCGTGGGAGGTCATTTGTTTCGGCTGGTTCTAGTGGCTAAAAATTATCGACGCCAGCAAATAGCGTTAAATTATGAATCAAAGATGCTTGGATTTCGCCGATTGCATTATGAATCGAAAAGGAAAAATTCCCTTGATTAGCTTTGTTGGTTGTCAGAGTCGGGTTCACAAAACCCGGACTCTGTTGATGGCAAGGGGATTGCCAACGATGTTGGTGTTGGAGTTCCTGGGTAAGTGCCGTAGAAGCTCGTATTACCTTGTTTGCCGCGAAATTGAGTTGGAAAATGCTGGTCAGCTGCTGTGAAGTTGGCATCTGGAAGCTCGCTATAAACCAGTTAAGGTTTGTTTCTTTTATCTGCGTTTGTTTGCAACCCTTTTTTATTTTGAGTTGCAACTGTATCGGAGAGTAAAATGCCGAAGTAGTTTTTTATTTGGATCGGTTCCGGTTGTGCCACCCCCTCCCCTCAGTAATTTATGCTCCCCAGTTGCAGTTCGCTGAAATTGAAAATTTTTTTGAAATATTATTAGAAGAAACAGAAAGACAAATACCTGACATTGAAATCAACTCCTGTTAAATGCCCATAAATAAGCAAATCAACTGGGGAATAAAATTTTTCACAAAAACTCCACTGATCTTCTCATTAAAGATCGTATCTTGCTAGCCGAATTGCTTATCTCAAAAATTAGCTTAATATACTTCAAGCAGATGTCAAACACTGGGGAAAATCTGAAATTTTCAAAATGTTTGATGGTCGCCTAAAAGCTTGAAAAGCAAGAACACAAATCAAAATATTACAAAAAATATACGGTTTCCGTTTTGATTGTACAAGGATCGGCTACAATGTTGCTTGCACGAGTCCCGTAACCCAAATTTTGCAACATTTTTGGGCAAATTCTATTTTGGGCAAACTTTGTGAACTCCAAGAAGAGTGGAGTCATTTAGAGGTGTCACCCAATGAGAGGAGACCTTCGCTTTGTAAATATTGTCTCACCCAACGAGCGGGGAGAACATAAATAATTTTCAAGAGTTCAATGAAGATTGAAAAGAGAAGAATTCTGAAATTTAAGGAGAACAAGACTGATGTCATAGAGAGCGATTGAAAAGAATGAAAAACTCTTCAACAAAACAAACACTCCCTTATTTGAACTTTTAATGAGCATGAACTTTTGATTCCGAATCAAAGTTTGATAACAAAGATTTGTATTAATTTAACTTTTGAAGTTTGAAAAAAAATTATAAAAAAGAGAACAGAAGCAAAGTGGATTCACAAGTTTTTTGATCCTAAAAAGCGTTCAAAAATGGAATAGATTAAAAAGTACAGTAAAAACTTTTAACAGTAAAACTGGTTAAAGAAAGTTTTAACCCAGTTTTTGCTCGACGAGCACAAAAATATCAGTTTACAGACAAATAGGAGCGTTCAAAACCTATTTTTACCTATGAAAAAGAAATGCCCCTATTTCAAGATTTTTTGCACATATGGAAAACAATGAAAGTAACCATCGGCTGGAGTAAATACCCAAGCCGGAGTGCCAGACCAAAAACGGCCATGTCCAGACTGTCCCAGACGGAACATGTTTGAATCGAAACCGTCCCAGACAAAAAACCTACAAGTTGAGAATTTCTTACGTTCAAAAATGAGTACGTCTAGACTTTGTATTAATGTACAACTTTTTAAGCGCTCACCAGTCATTTGTGCGTTCACCAGAGTTTTTTTGCGATCA